>NC_057805.1:5567901-5867901 GCF_018294505.1 Triticum aestivum
TGATATACAGCTAAGTCTCGTGATCATCGTTTCGTTTTTATGTCTTGAAATAAGTATTGAAATATTAAGTGGATAATCGCAATACTGAATTTTAAAACCAAAATTAGTGATATACAACTGAGTGTGATAATCGTCATTTTATATTTCAGTATTGAAATCAATATTGATATATTAATGTGGATAATCACAATACTAAATTTTAGTACTAAAATTAGTGATACACGACCGAGTCGGGTCATCGTGGTGCTGTATTTCAGTATTGAAGTCAGTACGGAAATGTTAACATGTATAATCATAATACTGAGTTTTAATACCAAAATCAGTGATATAGAACTGAGTGAGGTGTTAGTCGTGCTATTTTTTGTACTCAAAGCAATACTAACATATTAACATAGATAATCGCAATACTGAATTTTATACCAAAATTAGTGATATAAAACTGAGTCAGGTCATCCTAGTGCTATTTTTAGTATTGAAATCAGTATTGAAAAAATAACGTGAAGAATCACAATACTGAATTCTAGTACCAAAATTAGTGATATACAAGTTAGTCGGGTGATCTCGTTTTGTATTTCAGTACTGAAATCAGTATTGAAATGTTAAGGTGGATAATCGCAATACAGAATTTTAGTACCGAAGTGAGTGATGTAAAACATAGTCGGGTCATCTTGGTGCTATATTTCAGTACTGAAATCAATATTGAAATATTAAGGTGGATAATCACCATACCGAATTTTAGTATCGAAATTAGAAATTTACAACTCAGTCGGGTCATCGTGGTGCCGTTTTTTCAATATTGAAATATTAACGCGGTTAATCTCAATGCTATATTTTAGTACCAAAATTAGTGATATAGAATTGAGTGAGGCGTTCATCCAGCTGTTTTTCAGTACTGAAATCAATACTGCAATATTTACATGGATAATCGCAGTACCGAATATTAGTAACAAATTTGTGATATACAGCTAAGTCTCGTGATCATCGTTTCGTTTTTATGTCTTGAAATAAGTATTGAAATATTAAGTGGATAATCGCAATACTGAATTTTAAAACCAAAATTAGTGATATACAACTGAGTGTGATAATCGTCATTTTATATTTCAGTATTGAAATCAATATTGATATATTAATGTGGATAATCACAATACTAAATTTTAGTACTAAAATTAGTGATACACGACCGAGTCGGGTCATCGTGGTGCTGTATTTCAGTATTGAAGTCAGTACGGAAATGTTAACATGTATAATCATAATACTGAGTTTTAATACCAAAATCAGTGATATAGAACTGAGTGAGGTGTTAGTCGTGCTATTTTTTGTACTCAAAGCAATACTAACATATTAACATAGATAATCGCAATACTGAATTTTATACCAAAATTAGTGATATAAAACTGAGTCAGGTCATCCTAGTGCTATTTTTAGTATTGAAATCAGTATTGAAAAATTAACGTGAAGAATCACAATACTGAATTCTAGTACCAAAATTAGTGATATACAAGTTAGTCGGGTGATCTCGTTTTGTATTTCAGTACGGAAATCAGTATTGAAATGTTAAGGTGGATAATCGCAATACAGAATTTTAGTACCGATATGAGTGATGTAAAACATAGTCGGGTCATCTTGGTGCTATATTTCAGTACTGAAATCAATATTGAAATATTAAGGTGGATAATCACCATACTGAATTTTAGTATCGAAATTAGAAATTTACAACTCAGTCGGGTCATCGTGGTGCTGTTTTTTCAGTATTGAAATATTAACGTGGTTAATCTCAATGCTATATTTTAGTACCAAAATTAGTGATATAGAATTGAGTGAGGCGTTCATCCAGCTGTTTTTCAGTACTGAAATCAATACTGCAATATTTACATGGATAATCGCAGTACCGAATATTAGTAACAAATTTGTGATATACAGCTAAGTCTCGTGATCATCGTTTCGTTTTTATGTCTTGAAATTAGTATTGAAATATTAAGTGGATAATCGCAATACTGAATTTTAAAACCAAAATTAGTGATATACAACTGAGTGTGATAATCGTCATTTTATATTTCAGTATTGAAATCAATATTGATATATTAATGTGGATAATCACAATACTAAATTTTAGTACTAAAATTAGTGATACACGACCGAGTCGGGTCATCGTGGTGCTGTATTTCAGTATTGAAGTCAGTACGGAAATTTTAACATGTATAATCATAATACTGAGTTTTAATACCAAAATCAGTGATATAGAACTGAGTGAGGTGTTAGTCGTGCTATTTTTTGTACTCAAAGCAATACTAACATATTAACATAGATAATCGCAATACTGAATTTTATACCAAAATTAGTGATATAAAACTGAGTCAGGTCATCCTAGTGCTATTTTTAGTATTGAAATCAGTATTGAAAAATTAACGTGAAGAATCACAATACTGAATTCTAGTACCAAAATTAGTGATATACAAGTTAGTCGGGTGATCTCGTTTTGTATTTCAGTACGGAAATCAGTATTGAAATGTTAAGGTGGATAATCGCAATACAGAATTTTAGTACCGATATGAGTGATGTAAAACATAGTCGGGTCATCTTGGTGCTATATTTCAGTACTGAAATCAATATTGAAATATTAAGGTGGATAATCACCATACTGAATTTTAGTATCGAAATTAGAAATTTACAACTCAGTCGGGTCATCGTGGTGCTGTTTTTTCAGTATTGAAATATTAACGTGGTTAATCTCAATGCTATATTTTAGTACCAAAATTAGTGATATAGAATTGAGTGAGGCGTTCATCCAGCTGTTTTTCAGTACTGAAATCAATACTGCAATATTTACATGGATAATCGCAGTACCGAATATTAGTAACAAATTTGTGATATACAGCTAAGTCTCGTGATCATCGTTTCGTTTTTATGTCTTGAAATTAGTATTGAAATATTAAGTGGATAATCGCAATACTGAATTTTAAAACCAAAATTAGTGATATACAACTGAGTGTGATAATCGTCATTTTATATTTCAGTATTGAAATCAATATTGATATATTAATGTGGATAATCACAATACTAAATTTTAGTACTAAAATTAGTGATACACGACCGAGTCGGGTCATCGTGGTGCTGTATTTCAGTATTGAAGTCAGTACGGAAATGTTAACATGTATAATCATAATACTGAGTTTTAATACCAAAATCAGTGATATAGAACTGAGTGAGGTGTTAGTCGTGCTATTTTTTGTACTCAAAGCAATACTAACATATTAACATAGATAATCGCAATACTGAATTTTATACCAAAATTAGTGATATAAAACTGAGTCAGGTCATCCTAGTGCTATTTTTAGTATTGAAATCAGTATTGAAAAATTAACGTGAAGAATCACAATACTGAATTCTAGTACCAAAATTAGTGATATACAAGTTAGTCGGGTGATCTCGTTTTGTATTTCGGTACTGAAATCAGTATTGAAATGTTAAGGTGGATAATCGCAATACAGAATTTTAGTACCGAAATGAGTGATGTAAAACATAGTCGGGTCATCTTGGTGCTATATTTCAGTACTGAAATCAATATTGAAATATTAAGGTGGATAATCACCATACTGAATTTTAGTATCGAAATTAGAAATTTACAACTCAGTCGGGTCATCGTGGTGCTATTTTTTCAGTATTGAAATATTAACGCGGTTAATCTCAATGCTATATTTTAGTACCAAAATTAGTGATATAGAATTGAGTGAGGCGTTCATCCAGCTGTTTTTCAGTACTGAAATCAATACTGCAATATTTACATGGATAATCGCAGTACCGAATATTAGTAACAAATTTCTGATATACAGCTAAGTCTCGTGATCATCGTTTCGTTTTTATGTCTTGAAATAAGTATTGAAATATTAAGTGGATAATCGCAATACTGAATTTTAAAACCAAAATTAGTGATATACAACTGAGTGTGATAATCGTCATTTTATATTTCAGTATTGAAATCAATATTGATATATTAATGTGGATAATCACAATACTAAATTTTAGTACTAAAATTAGTGATACACGACCGAGTCGGGTCATCGTGGTGCTGTATTTCAGTATTGAAGTCAGTACGGAAATGTTAACATGTATAATCATAATACTGAGTTTTAATACCAAAATCAGTGATATAGAACTGAGTGAGGTTTAGTCGTGCAATTTTTTTATACTCAAATCAATACTGACATATTAACATCGATAATCGCAATACTGAATTTTATACCGAAATTAGTGATATAAAACTGAGTCAGGTCATCCTAGTGCTATTTTTAGTATTGAAATCAGTATTGAAAAATTAACGTGAAGAATCACAATACTGAATTCTAGTACCAAAATTAGTGATATACAAGTGAGTCGGGTGATCTCGCTTTGTATTTCAGTACTGAAATCAGTATTGAAATATTAAGGTGGATAATCACAATACTGAATTTCAGTACCGAAATGAGTTTTATAGAACATAGTCGGGTCATCTTGGTGATCTAGTTCAGTATTGAAATCAGTACTGAAATATTAACGTGGATAATCAAAACACTGAATTTTAGTACCGAAATTAGTGATATACAATCGAGTCGGGTCATCGTGGTGCGGTTTTCAATATTAAATATTAACGTGGATAATCACAATACTAAGCTTTAGTACTGAAATTAGTAATATAGAACCGAGTCAGGTGTTAGTCAAGCTATTTTTGAGTACTCAAATTAATACTGAAATACTAACATGGATAATCACAATAGTAAAATTTATACCGAAATTAGTGATATAGTTGTGAGTCGGGCGATCGTCGTTTTGTTTTTCAGTACTGAAATCAGTATTAAAGTATTCAAGTGGATAATCGCAATACCGAATTTTAGTACCGAAATGAGTGATGTAAAACATAGTCGGCTCATCTTGGTGCTATAGTTCAGTACTGAAGTCAATATTGAAATATTAAGGTGGATAATCACAATACTGAATTTTAGTACCGAAATTAGAAATTTACAACTCAGTCGGGTCATCGTGGTGCTGTTTTTTCAGTATTGAAATATTAATGTGGTTAATCTCAATGCTATATTTTAGTACCAAAATTAGTGATATAGAATTGAGTCATGCGTTCATCCAGCTATTTTTCAGTACTGAAATCAATACTGCAATATTTACATGGATAATCGCAGTACCGAATATTAGTAACAAATTTGTGATATACAGCTAAGTCTCGTGATCATCGTTTCGTTTTTAAGTCTTGAAATCAGTATTGAAATATTAAGTGGATAATCGCAATACTGAATTTTAAAACCAAAATTAGTGATATACAACTGAGTGTGATGATCGTCATTTTATATTTCAGTATTGAAATCAATATTGATATATTAATGTGGATAATCACAATACTAAATTTTAGTACTGAAATTAGTGATACACGACCGAGTCGGGTCATCGTGGTGCTGTATTTCAGTATTGAAGTCAGTACGGAAATGTTAACATGTATAATCATAATACTGAGTTTTAATACCAAAATCAGTGATATAGAACTGAGTGAGGTGTTAGTCGTGCTGTTTTTTTATACTCAAATCAATACTGACATATTAACATAGATAGTCGGAATACTGAATTTTATACCGAAATTAGTGATATAAAACTGAGTCAGGTCATCCTAGTGCTATTTTTAGTATTGAAATCAGTATTGAAAAACTAACGTGAAGAATCACAATACTAAATTCTAGTACCAAAATTAGTGATATACAAGTTAGTCGGGTGATCTCGTTTTGTATTTCAGTACTGAAATCAGTATTGAAATATGAAGGTGGATAATGGCAATACTGAATTTCAGTACCGCAATGAGTGATATAGAACATAGTCGGGTCATCTTGGTGATCTAGTTCAGTATTGAAATCAGTACTGAAATATTAACGTGGATAATCAGAACACTGAATTTTAGTACCGAAATTAGTGATATACAATCGAGTCGGGTCATCGTGGTGCGGTTTTCAATATTAAATATTAACGTGGATAATCACAATACTAAGCTTTAGTACTGAAATTAGTAATATAGAACCGAGTCAGGTGTTAGTCAAGCTATTTTTGAGTACTCAAATTAATACTGAAATACTAACATGGATAATCACAATAGTAAAATTTATACCGACATTAGTGATATAGTTGTGAGTCGGGCGATCGTCGTTTTGTTTTTCAGTACTGAAATCAGTATTAAAGTATTCAAGTGGATAATCGCAATACCGAATTTTAGTACCGAAATGAGTGATGTAAAACATAGTCGGGTCATCTTGGTGCTATATTTCAGTACTGAAATCAATATTGAAATATTAAGGTGGATAATCACAATACTGAATTTTAGTACCGAAATTAGAAATTTACAACTCAGTCGGGTCATCGTGGTGCTGTTTTTCAGTATTGAAATATTAACGTGGTTAATCTCAATGCTATATTTTAGTACCAAAATTAGTGATATAGAATTGAGTCATGCGTTCATCCAGCTGTTTTTCAGTACTGAAATCAATACTGCAATATTTACATGGATAATCGCAGTACCGAATATTAGTAACAAATTTGTGATATACAGCTAAGTCTCGTGATCATCGTTTCGTTTTTAAGTCTTGAAATCAGTATTGAAATATTAAGTGGATAATCGCAATACTGAATTTTAAAACCAAAATTAGTGATATACAACTGAGTGTGATGATCGTCATTTTATATTTCAGTATTGAAATCAATATTGATATATTAATGTGGATAATCACAATACTAAATTTTAGTACTTAAATTAGTGATACACGACCGAGTCGGGTCATCGTGTTGCTGTATTTCAGTATTGAAGTCAGTACGGAAATGTTAACATGTATAATCATAATACTGAGTTTTAATACCAAAATCAGTGATATAGAACTGAGTGAGGTGTTAGTCGTGCTGTTTTTTTATACTCAAATCAATACTGACATATTAAAATAGATAGTCGCAATACTGAATTTTATACCAAAATTAGTGATATAAAACTGAGTCAGGTCATCCTAGTGCTATTTTTAGTATTGAAATCAGTATTGAAAAATTAACGTGAAGAATCACAATACTGAATTCTAGTACCAAAATTAGTGATATACAAGTTAGTCGGGTGATCTCGTTTTGTATTTCAGTACTGAAATCAGTATTGAAATATTAAGGTGGATAATGGCAATACTGAATTTCAGTACCGCAATGAGTGATATAGAACATAGTCGGGTCATCTTGGTGATCTAGTTCAGTATTGAAATCAGTACTGAAATATTAACGTGGATAATCAGAACACTGAATTTTAGTACCGAAATTAGTGATATACAATCGAGTCGGGTCATCGTGGTGCGGTTTTCAATATTAAATATTAACGTGGATAATCACAATACTAAGTTTTAGTACTGAAATTAGTGATATAGAACCGAGTCGGGTGTTAGTCAAGCTATTTTTGAGTACTCAAATTATACTGAAATAGTAACATGGATAATCACAATAGTAAATTTATACATAAATTAGTGATATAGAAGTTTGTCGGGTAATCGTCGTTTTGTTTTTCAGTACTGAAATCAGTATTAAAGAGGATAATCGCAATACTGAATTTTAGTACCGAGATGAGTGATGTGAAACATAGTCGGGTCATCTTGGTGCTATATTTCAGTACTGAAATCAATGTTGAAATATTAAGGTGGATAATCACAATACTGAATTTTAGTACCGAAATTAGAAATTTACAACTCAGTGGGGTCTTCGTGGTGCTGTTTTTTCAGTATTGAAATATTAACGTGGTTAATCTCAATGCTATATTTTAGTACCAAAATTAGTGACATAGAATTGAGTCATGCGTTCATCCAGCTGTTTTTCAGTACTGAAATCAATACTGCAATATTTACATGGATAATCGCAGTACCGAATATTAGTAACAAATTTGTGATATAGAGCTAAGTCTTGTGATCATCGTTTTGTTTTTAAGTCTTGAAATCAGTATTGAAATACTAGCATGGATAATCACAATAGTAAAATTTATACCGAAATTAGTGATATACAAGTGAGTGTGATGATCGTCATTTTATATTTCAGTATTGAAATCAATATTGATATATTAGTGTGGATAATCACAATACTAAATTTTAGTACTGAAATTACTGATACACTACCGAGTCGGGTCATCGTGGTGCTGTATTTCAGTATTGAAGTCAGTACGGAAATGTTAACATGTATAATCATAATACTGAGTTTTAATACCAAAATCAGTGATATAGAACTAAGTGAGGTGTTAGTCGTCCTATTTTTTTGTACTCAAATCAATACTGACATATTAACATAGATAATCCCAATACTGAATTTTATACCGAAATTAGTGATATAAAACTGAGTCAGGTCATCCTAGTGCTATTTTTAGTATTGAAATCAGTATTGAAAAATTAACGTGAAGAATCACAATACTGAATTCTAGTACCAAAATTAGTGATATACAAGTGAGTCGGGATATCTCGTTTTGTATTTCAGTATTGAAATATTAAAGTGGATAATCGCAATACTGAATTTCAGTACCGAAATGAGTGATATAGAACATAGTCGGGTTATCTTGGTGATCTAGTTTAGTATTGAAATCAGTACTGAAATATTAACGTGGATAATCAGAACACTGAATTTTAGTACCGAAAATAGTGATATACAATCGAGTCGGGTCATCGTGGTGCGGTTTTCAATATTAAATATTAACGTGGAAATCACAATACTAAGTTTTAGTACTGAAATTAGTGATATAGAACCGAGTCAGGTGTTAATCAAGCTATTTTTGAGTACTCAAATTAATACTGAAATACTAGCATGGATAATCACAGTAAAATTTATACCAAAATTAGTGATATAGAAGTGAGTCGGGTGATCGTCGTTTTGTTTTTCAGTACTGAAATCAGTATTAAAGTATTAAAGTGGATAATCGCAATACTGAATTTTAGTACCGAAATGAGTGATGTAAAACATAGTTGAGTCATGTTGGTGCTATATTTCAGTACTGAAATCAATATTGAAATATTAAGGTGGAAAATCACAATACTGAATTTTAGTACCGAAATTAGAAATTTACAACTCAGTCGGGTCATCGTGGTGCTGTTTTTTCAGTATCGAAATATTAACGTGGTTAATATCAATGCTATATTTTAGTACCAAAATTAGTGATATAGAATTGAGTCATGCGTTCATCCAGCTGTTTTTCAGTACTGAAATCAATACTGCGATATTTACATGGATAATCGCAGTACCGAATATTAGTAACAAATTTGTGATATACAGCTAAGTCTCGTGATCATCGTTTCGTTTTTAAGTCTCGAAATCAGTATTGAAATATTAAGTGGATAATCGCAATACTGAATTTTAAAACCAAAATTAGTGATATACAACTGAGTGTGATAATCGTCATTTTATATTTCAGTATTGAAATCAATATTGATATATTAATGTGGATAATCACAATACTAAATTTTAGTACTAAAATTAGAGATACACGACCGAGTCGGGTCATCGTGGTGCTGTATTTCAGTATTGAAGTCAGTACGGAAATGTTAACATGTATAATCATAATATTGAGTTTTAATACCAAAATCAGTAATATAGAACTGAGTGAGGTGTTAGTCGTGCTATTTTTTATACTCAAATCAATACTGACATATTAACATAGATAATCGCAATACTGAAGTTTATACCGAAATTAGTGATATAAAACTGAGTCAGGTCATCCTAGTGCTATTTTTAGTATTGAAATCAGTATTGAAAAACTAACGTGAAGAATCACAATACTGAATTCTAGTACCAAAATTAGTGATATACAAGTTAGTCGGGTGATCTCGTTTTGTATTTCAGTACTGAAATCAGTATTGAAATGTTAAGGTGGATAATCGCAATACTGAATTTCAGTACCGAAATGAGTGATATAGAACATAGTCGGGTCATCTTGGTGATCTAGTTCAGTTTTGAAATCAGTACTGAAATATTAACGTGGATAATCAGAACACTGAATTTTAGTACCGAAATTAGTGATATGCAATCGAGTCGGGTCCTCGTGGTGCGGTTTTCAATATTAAATATTAACGTGGATAATCACAATACTAAGTTTTAGTACTGAAATTAGTGATATAGAACCGAGTCAGGTGTTAGTCAAGCTATTTTTGAGTACTCAAATTAATACTGAAATACTAACATGGATAATCACCATAGTAAAATTTATACCAAAATTAGTGATATAGAAGTGAGTCGGGTGATCGTCGTTTTGTTTTTAGTACTGAAATCAGTATTAAAGTATTAAAGTGGATAATCGCAATACTGAATTTTAGTACCGAAATGAGTGATGTAACACATAGTCGGGTCATGTTGGTGCTATATTTCATTACTGAAATCAATATTGAAATATTAAGGTGGATAATCACAATACTGAATTTAGTACCGAAATTAGAAATTTACAACTAAGTCGGGTCATCGTGGTGCTGTTTTTTCGGTATCGAAATATTAACGTGGTTAATCTCAATGCTATATTTTAGTACCAAAATTAGTGATATAGAATTGAGTCATGCGTTCATCCAGCTATTTTTCAGTACTGAAATCAATACTGCAATATTTACATGGATAATCGCAGTACCGAATATTAGTAACAAATTTGTGATATACAGCTAAGTCTCGTGATCATCGTTTTGTTTTTAAGTCTCGAAATCAGTATTGAAATATTAAGTGGATAATCGCAATACTGAATTTTAAAACCAAAATTAGTGATATACAACTGAGTGTGATGATCGTCATTTTATATTTCAGTATTGAAATCAATATTGATATATTAATGTGGATAATCACAATATTAAATTTTAGTACTGAAATTAGTGATACACGACCGAGTCGGGTCATCGTGGTGCTGTATTTCAGTATTGAAGTCAGTACGGAAATGTTAACATGTATAATCATAATACTGAGTTTTAATACCAAAATCAGTGATATAGAACTGAGTGAGGTGTTAGTCGTGCTATTTTTTTGTACTCAAATCAATACTGACATATTAACATAGATAATCGCAATACTGAATTTTATACCGAAATTAGTGATATAAAACTGAGTCAGGTCATCCTAGTGCTATTTTTAGTATCGAAATCAGTATTGAAAAATTAACGTGAAGAATCACAATACTGAATTCTAGTACAAAAATTAGTGATATACAAGTGAGTCGGGTGATCTCGTTTTGTATTTCAGTACTGAAATCAGTACTGAAATCTTAAGGTGGATAATCGCAATATTGAATTACAGTACCGAAATGAGTGATATAGAACATAGTCGGGTCATCTTGGTGATCTAGTTCAGTATTGAAATCAGTACTGAAATATTAACGTGGATAATCAGAACACTGAATTTTAGTACCGAAATTAGTGATACACAATCGAGTCGGGTCATCGTGGTGCGTTTGCAATATTAAATATTAACGTGGATAATCACAATACTAAGTTTTAGTACTGAAATTAGTGATATAGAACCGAGTCAGGTGTTAGTCAAGCTATTTTTGAGTACGCAAATTAATACTGAAATACTAACATGGATAATCACAATAGTAAAATTTATACCAAAATTAGTGATATAGAAGTGAGTCGGGTGATCGTCGTTTTGTTTTTCACTACTGAAATCAGTATTAAAGTATTAAAGTTGATAATCGCAATACTAAATTTTAGTACCGAAATGAGTGATGTAAAACATAGTCGGGTCATGTTGGTGCTATATTTCATTACTGAAATCAATATTGAAATATTAAGGTGGATAATCACAATACTGAATTTTAGTACCGAAATTAGAAATTTACAACTCAGTCGGGTCATCTTGGTGCTGTTTTTTCAGTATCGAAATACTAACGTGGTTAATCTCAATGCTATATTTTAGTACCAAAATTAGTGATATAGAATTGAGTCATGCGTTCATCCAGCCGTTTTTCAGTACTGAAATCAATACTGCAATATTTACATGGATAATCGCAGTACCGAATATTAGTAACAAATTTGTGATATACAGCTAAGTCTCGTGATCATCGTTTCGATTTTAAGTCTTGAAATCAGTATTGAAATATTAAGTGGATAATCGCAATACTGAATTTTAGTACCAAAATTAGTGATATACAACTGAGTGTGATGATCGTCATTTCATATTTCAGTATTGAAATCAATATTGACATATTAATGTGGATAATCACAATACTAAATTTCAGTACTGAAATTAGTGATACACGACCGAGTCAGGTCATCGTGGTGCTGTATTTCAGTATTGAAGTCAGTACGGAAATGTTAACATGTATAATCATAATACTGAGTTATAATACCGAAATCAGTGATATAGAACTGAGTGAGGTGTTAGTCGTGCTATTTTTTTGTACTCAAATCAATACTGACATATTAACATAGATAATCGCAATACTGAATTTTATACCGAAATTAATGATATAAAACTGAGTCAGGTCATCCTAGTGCTATTTTTAGTATCGAAATCAGTATTGAAAAATTAACGTGAAGAATCACAATACTGAATTCTAGTACAAAAATTAGTGATATACAAGTGAGTCGGGAGATCTCGTTTTGTATTTCAGTACTGAAATCAGTATTGAAATATTAAGGTGCATAATCGCAATACTGAATATCAGAACCGAAATGAGTGATATAGAACATAGTCGGGTCATCTTGGTGATCTAGTTCAGTATTGAAATCAGTACTGAAATATTAACGTGGATAATCAGAACACTGAATTTTAGTACCGAATTAGTGATATACAATCGAGTCGGGTCATCGTGGTGCGGTTTTCAATATTAAATATTAACGTGGATAATCACAATACTAAGTTTTAGTACTGAAATTACTAATATAGAACCGAGTCAGGTGTTAGTCAAGCTATTTTTGAGTACGCAAATTAATACTGAAATACTAACATGGATAATCACAATAGTAAAATTTATACCGAAATTAGTGATATAGAAGTGAGTCGGGTGATCGTCGTTTTGTTTTTCAGTACTGAAATCAGTATTAAAGTATTAAAGTGGATAATCGCAATACTGAATTTTAGTACCGAAATTAGTGATGTAAAACATAGTCGGGTCATGTTGGTGCTATATTTCAGTACTGAAATCAATATTGAAATATTAAGGTGGATAATCACAATACTGAATTTTAGTACCGAAATTAGAAATTTACAACTCAGTCGGGTCATCATGGTGCTGTTTTTTCAGTATCGAAATACTAACGTAGTTAATCTCAATGCTATATTTTAGTACCAAAATTAGTGATATAGAATTGAGTCATGCGTTCATCCAGCTGTTTTTCAGTACTGAAATCAATACTGCAATATTTACATGGATAATCGCAGTACCGAATATTAGTAACAAATTTGTGATATACAGCTAAGTCTCGTGATCATCGTTTCATTTTTAAGTCGTGAAATCAGTATTGAAATATTAAGTGGATAATCGCAATACTGAATTTTAGTACCAAAATTAGTGATATACAACTGAGTGTGATGATCATCATTTTATATTTCAGTATTGAAAGCAATATTGATATATTAATGTGGATAATCACAATACTAAATTTTAGTACCGAAATTAGTGATACACGACCAAGTCGGGTCATCCTGGTGCTGTATTTCAATATTGAAGTCAGTACGGAAATGTTAACAGGTATAAATATAATACTGAGTTATAATACCAAAATCAGTGATATAGAACTGAGTGAGGTGTTAGTCGTGCTATTTTTTTGTACTCAAATCAATACTGACATATTAACATAGATAATCGCAATACTAAATTTTATACCGAAATTAGTGATATAAATCTGAGTCAGGTCATCCTAGTGCTGTTTTTAGTATTGAAATCAGTATTGAAAAATTAACGTGAAGAATCACAATACTGAATTCTAGTACCAAAATTAGTGATATACAAGTGAGTCGGGAGATCTCGTTTTGCATTTTAGTACTGAAATCAGTATTGAAATATTAAGGTGGATAATCGCAATACTGAATTTCAGAACCGAAATGAGTGATATAGAACATAGTCGGGTCATCTTGGTGATCTAGTTTAGTATTGAAATCAATACTGAAATATTAACGTGGATAATCAGAACACTGAATTTTAGTACCGAAAATAGTGATATACAATCGAGTCGGGTCATCGTGGTGCGTTTTTCAATATTAAATATTAACGTGGATAATCACAATACTAAGTTTTAGTACTGAAATTAGTGATATAGAACCGAGTCAGGTGTTAGTCAAGCTATTTTTGAGTACTCAAATTAATACTGAAATACTAACATGGATAATCACAATAGTAAAATTTATACCGAAATTAGTGATATAGACGTGAGTCGGGTGATCGTCGTTTTGTTTTTCAGTACTGAAATCAGTATTAAAGTATTAAAGTGGATAGTCGCAATACTGAATTTTAGTACCGAAATGAGTGATGTAAAACATAGTCGGCTCATGTTGGTGCTATATTTCAGTATTGA
Organism: Triticum aestivum; assembly: GCF_018294505.1. Taxonomy (NCBI): domain Eukaryota; kingdom Viridiplantae; phylum Streptophyta; class Magnoliopsida; order Poales; family Poaceae; genus Triticum; species Triticum aestivum. The sequence continues at coordinate 5,582,409 of NC_057805.1, forward strand.
AATCAATATTGAAATATTAAGGTGGATAATCACAATACTGAATTTTAGTACCGAAATTAGAAATTTACAACTCAGTTGGGTCATCGTGGTGCTGTTTTTTCAGTATCGAAATATTAACGTGGTTAATCTCAATGCTATATTTTAGTACCAAAATTAGTGATATAGAATTGAGTCATGCGTTCATCCAGCTATTTTTCAGTACTGAAATCAATACTGCAATATTTACATGGATAATCGCAGTACCGAATATTAGTAATAAATTTGTGATATACAGCTAAGTCTCGTGATTATCGTTTCGTTTTGAAGTCTTGAAATCAGTATTGAAATATTAAGTGGATAATCGCAAAACTGAATTTTAATACCAAAATTAGTGATATACAACTGAGTGTGATGATCGTCATTTTATATTTCAGTATTGAAATCAATATTGATATATTAATGTGGATAATCACAATACTAAATTTTAGTACTGAAATTATTGATACACGACCGAGTCGGGTGATCGTGGTGTTGTATTTCGGTATTGAAGTCAATACGGAAATGTTAACATGTATAATCATAATACTGAGTTTTAATACCAAAATCAGTGATATAGAACTGAGTGAGGTGTTAGTCGTGCTATTTTTTGTACTCAAAGCAATACTAACATATTAACATAGATAATCGCAATACTGAATTTTATACCAAAATTAGTGATATAAAACTGAGTCAGGTCATCCTAGTGCTATTTTTAGTATCGAAATCATTATTGAAAAATTAACGTGAAGAATCACAATACTGAATTCTAGTACCAAAATTAGTGATATACAAGTGAGTCGGGTGATCTCGTTTTGTATTTCAGTACTGAAATCAGTATTGAAATATTAAGGTGGATAATCGCAATACTGAATTTCAGTACCGAAATGAGTGATATAGAACATAGTCGGGTCATCTTGGTGATCTATTCAGTATTGAAATCAGTACTGAAATATTAACGTGGATAATCAGAACACTGAATTTTAGTACCGAAATTAGTGATATACAATAGAGTCGGGTCATCGTGGTGCGGTTTCCAATATTAAATATCAACGTGGATAATCACAATACTAAGTTTTAGTACTGAAATTAGTGATATAGAACCGAGTCAGGTGTTAGTCAAGCTATTTTTGAGTACGCAAATTAATACTGAAATACTAACATGGATAATCACAATAGTAAAATTTATACCGAAATTTGTGATATAGAAGTGAGTCGGGTTATCGTCGTTTTGTTTTTCAGTACTGAAATCAGTATTAAAGTATTAAAGTGGATAATCGCAATACTGAATTTTAGTACCGAAATGAGTGATGTAAAACATAGTCGGGTCATGTTGGTGCTATATTTCAGTACTGAAATCAATATTGAAATATTAAGGTGGATAATCACAATACTGAATTTTAGTACCGAAATTAGAAATTTACAACTCAGTCGGGTCATCGTGGTGCTGTTTTTTCAGTATCGAAATACTAACGTGGTTAATCTCAATGCTATATTTTAGTGCCAAAATTAGTGATATAGGATTGAGTCATGCGTTCATCCAGCTGTTTTTCAGTACTGAAATCAATACTGCAATATTTACATGGATAATCGCAGTACCGAATATTAGTAACAAATTTGTGATATACAGCTAAGTCTCGTGATCATCGTTTCGTTTTGAAGTCTTGAAATCAGTATTGAAATATTAAGTGGATAATCGCAATACTGAATTTTAGTACCAAAATTAGTGATATACAACTGAGTGTGATGATCGTCATTTTATATTTCAGTATTGAAATCAATATTGATATATTAATGTGGATAATCACAATACTAAATTTTAGTACTGAAATTAGTGATACACGACCGAGTCGGGTCATCGTGGTGATGTATTTCAGTATTGAAGTCAGTACGGAAATGTTAACATGTATAATCATAATACTGAGTTTTAATACCAAAATCAGTGATATAGAACTGAGTGAGGTGTTAGTCGTGCTATTTTCTGTATTCAAATCAATACTGACATATTAACATAGATAATCATAATACTGAATTTTATACCAAAATTAGTGATATAAAACTGAGTCAGGTCATCCTAGTGCTATTTTTAGTATTCAAATCAGTATTGAAAAATTAACGTGAAGAATCACAATACTGAATTCTAGTACCAAAATTAGTGATATACAAGTGAGTCGGTGATCTCGTTTTGTATTTCAGTACTGAAATCAGTATTGAAATATTAAGGTGGATAATCACAATACTGAATTTTAGTACCGAAATTAGAAATTTACAACTCATCGGGTCATCGTGGTGCTGTTTTTTCAGTATTGAAATATTAACGTGGTTAATCTCAATGCTATATTTTAGTACCAAAATTAGTGATATAGAATTGAGTCATGCGTTCATCCAGCTGTTATTCAGTACTGAAATCAATACTGCAATATTTACATGGATAATCGCAGTACCGAATATTAGTAAAAAAATTGTGATATACAGCTAAGTCTCGTGATCATCGTTTTGTTTTTAAGTCTTGAAATCGGTATAGAAATATTAGTGGATAATCGCAATACTGAATTTTAATACCAAAATTAGTGATATACAACTGAGTGTGATGATTGTCATTTTATATTTCAGTATTGAAACCAATATTGATATATTAATTTGGATTATCAAAATACTATATTTTAGTACTGAAATTAGTGATACACGACCGAGTCGGGTCATCGTGGTGTTGTATTTCAGTATTGAAGTCAGTACGGAAATGTTAACATGTATAATCATAATACTGAGTTTTAATACCAAAATTAGTGATATAGAACTGAGTGAGGTGTTAGTCATGCTATTTTTTAGTACTCAAATCAATACTGACATATTAACATCGATAATCGCAATAATGAATTTTATACCGAAATTAGTGATATAAAACTGAGTCAGGTCATCCTAGTGCTATTTTTAGTATTGAAATCAGTATTGTAAAATTAACGTGAAGAATCACAATACTGAATGCTAGTACTAAAATTAGTGTTATACAAGTGAGTCGGGTGATCTCGTTTTGTATTTCAGTACTGAAATCAGTGCTGAAAAATTAAGGTGGATAATCGCAATACTGAATTTCAGTACCGAAATGAGTGATATAGTACATAGTCGGGTCATCTTGGTGATCTAGTTCAGTATTGAAATCAGTACTGAAATATTAACGTGGATAAGCAGAACACTGAATTTAAGTACCGAAATTAGTGATATACAATCGAGTCGGATCATCGTGGTGCGGTTTTCAATATTAAATATTAACGTGGATAATCACAATACTAAGTTTTAGTACTGAAATTAGTGATATAGAACCGAGTCAGGTGTTAGTCAAGCTACTTTTGAGTACTCAAATTAATACTGAAATACTAACATGGATAATCGCAATAGTAAAATTTATACCGAAATTAGTGATGTAGAAGTGAGCCGGGTGATCGTCGTTTTGTTTTTTTTTGTACTGAAATCAGTATTAAAGTATTAAAGTGGATAATCGCAATACTGAATTTTAGTACCGAAATGAGTGATGTAAAACATAGTCTGGTCATCTTGGTGCTATATTTTACTACTGAAATCAATATTGAGATATTAAGGTGGATAATCACAATACTGAATTTAAGTACCGAAATTAGAAATTTACAACTCAGTCGGGTCATCGTGGTGCCTTTTTTCAGTATTGAAATATTAACGTGGTTAATCTCAATGCTATATTTTAGTACCAAAATTAGTGATATAGAATTGAGTCATGCGTTCATCCAGCTGTTTTTATTTACTGAAATCAATACTGCAATATTTACATGGATAATCGCAGTACCGAATATTAGTAACAAATTTGTGATATACAGCTAAGTCTCGTGATCATCGTTTGTTTTTAAGTCTTCAAATCAGTATTGAAATATTAGTGGATAATCGTAATACTAAATTTTAATAACAAAATTAGTGATATACAACTGAGTGTGATGATCGTCGTTTTATATTTCAGTATTGAAACCAATATTGATATATTAATGAGGATAATCACAATACTAAATTTTAGTACTGAAATTAGTGATACGCGACCGAGTCGGGTCATCGTGGTGCTGTATTGAAGTCAGTACGGAAATGTTAACATGTATAATCATAATACTGAGTTTTAATACCAAAATTAGTGATATAGAACTGAGTGAGGTGTTAGTCATGCTATTTTTTAGTACTCAAATCAATACTGACATATTAACATTGATAATCGCAATACTGAATTTTATACCGAAATTAGTGATACAAAACTGAGTCAGGTCATCCTAGTGCTATTTTTAGTATTGAAATCAGTATTGAAAATTTAACGTGAAGAATCACAATACTGAATTCTAGTACCAAAATTAGTGATATACAACTGAGTCAGGTGATCTCGTTTTGTATTTCAGTACTGAAATCAATATTGAAATATTAAGGTGGATAATCCAATACTGAATTTCAGTACCGAAATGAGTGATATAGAACATAGTCGGGTCATCTTGGTGATCTACTTCAGTATTGAAATCAGTACTGAAATATTAACGTGATAATCAGAACACTGAATTTTAGTACCGAAATTAGTGATATACAATCGAGTCGGGTGATCGTGGTGCGGTTTTTAATATTAAATATTAAAGTGGATAATCACAATACTATATTTTAGTACCGAAATTAGTGATATAGAACCGTCTCAGGTGTTAGTCAAGCTATTTTTGAGTACTCAAATTAATACTGAAATACTAACATGGATAATCGCAATAGTAAAATTTATACCGAAATTAGTGATATAGAAGTGAGTCGGGTGATCCTCGTTTTGTTTTTCAGTACTGAAATCAGTATTAAAGTATTAAAGTGGATAATCGCAATACTGAATTTTAGTACCGAGATGAGTGATGTAAAACATAGTCGGGTCATCTTGGTGCTATATTTCAGTACTGAAATCAATATTGAAATATTAAGGTGGATAATCACAATACTGAATTTTAGTACCGAAATTAGAAATTAACAACTCAGTCGGGTCATCGTGGTGCTGTTTTTTCAGTATTGAAATATTAACGTGGTTAATCTCAATGCTATATTTTAGTACCAAAATTAGTGATATAGAATTGAGTCATGCATTCATCCAGCTGTTTTTCAGTACTGAAATCAATACTGCAATATTTACATGGATAATCGCAATACCGAATATTAGTAACAAATTTGTTATATACAGCTAAGTCTCGTGATCATCGTTTTGCTTTTAAGTCTTGAAATCAGTATTGAAATATTAGTGGATAATCGCAATACTGAATTTTAATACCAAAATTAGTGATATACAACTGAGTGTGATGATTGTCAATTTTAAATTTCAGTATTGAAACCAATATTGATATATTAATGTGGATAATCACAATACTAAATTTTAGTACTGAAATTAGTGATACACCACCGATTCGGGTCATCGTGGTGATGTATTTCAGTATTGAAGTCAGTACGGAAATGTTAACATGTATAATCATAATACGGAGTTTTAATACCAAAATTAGTGATATAGAACTGAGTGAGGTGTTAGTCATGCTATTTTTTAGTACTCAAATCAATACTGACATAATAACATTGATAATCAAAATACTGAATTTTATACCGAAATTAGTGATATAAAACTGAGTCAGGTCATCCTAGTGCTATTTTTATTATTGAAATCAGTATTGAAAAATTAACGTGAAGAATCACAATACTGAATTCTAGTACCAAAATTAGTGTTATACAAGTGAGTCGGGTGATCTCGTTTTGTATTTCAGTACTGAAATCAGTATTGAAAGATTAAGGTGGATAATCGTAATATTGAATTTCAGTACCGAAATGAGTGATATAGAACATAGTCGGGTCATCTTGGTGATCTAATTCAGTATTGAAATCAGTATTGAAATATTAACGTGGATAATCAGAACACTGAATTTTAGTACCGAATTAGTGATATACAATCGAGTCGGGTCATCGTGGTGCGGTTTTCAATATTAAATATTAACGTGGATAATCACAATACTAAGTTTTAGTACTGAAATTAGTGATATAGAACCGAGTCAGGTGTTAGTCAAGCTATTTTTGAGTACTGAAATTAATACTGAAATACTAACATGGATAATCGCAATAGTAAAATTTATACCAAAATTAGTGATATAGAAGTGAGTCGGGTGATCGTCGTTTTGTTTTTCAGTTCTGAAATCATTATTAAAGTATTAAAGTGGATAATCGCAATACTGAATTTTAGTACCGAAATGAGTGATGTAAAACATAGTCGGGTCATGTTGGTGCTATATTTCAGTACTGATATCAATATTGAAATATTAAGGTGGATAATCACAATACTGAATTTTAGTACCAAAATTAGAAATTTACAACTCAGTCGGGTCATCGTGGTGCTGTTTTTTCAGTATCGAAATACTAACGTGGTTAATCTCAATGCTATATTTTAGTGCCAAAATTAGTGATATAGAATTGAGTCATGCGTTCATCCAGCTGTTTTTCAGTACTGAAATCAATACTGCAATATTTACATGGATAATCGCAGTACCGAATATTAGTAACAAATTTGTGATATACAGCTAAGTCTCGTGATCATCGTTTCGTTTTGAAGTCTTGAAATCAGTATTGAAATATTAAGTGGATAATCGCAATACTGAATTTTAGTACCAAAATTAGTGATATACAACTGAGTGTGATGATCGTCATTTTATATTTCAGTATTGAAATCAATATTGATATATTAATGTGGATAATCACAATACTAAATTTTAGTACTGAAATTAGTGATACACGACCGAGTCGGGTCATCGTGGTGATGTATTTCAGTATTGAAGTCAGTACGGAAATGTTAACATGTATAATCATAATACTGAGTTTTAATACCAAAATCAGTGATATAGAACTAAGTGAGGTGTTAGTCGTGCTATTTTCTGTATTCAAATCAATACTGACATATTAACATAGATAATCATAATACTGAATTTTATACCAAAATTAGTGATATAAAACTGAGTTAGGTCATCCTAGTGCTATTTTTAGTATTCAAATCAGTATTGAAAAATTAACGTGAAGAATCACAATACTGAATTCTAGTACCAAAATTAGTGATATACAAGTGAGTCGGTGATCTCGTTTTGTATTTCAGTACTGAAATCAGTATTGAAATATTAAGGTGGATAATCACAATACTGAATTTTAGTACCGAAATTAGAAATTTACAACTCATCGGGTCATCGTGGTGCTGTTTTTTCAGTATTGAAATATTAACGTGGTTAATCTCAATGCTATATTTTAGTACCAAAATTAGTGATATAGAATTGAGTCATGCGTTCATCCAGCTGTTATTCAGTACTGAAATCAATACTGCAATATTTACATGGATAATCGCAGTACCGAATATTAGTAAAAAAATTGTGATATACAGCTAAGTCTCGTGATCATCGTTTTGTTTTTAAGTCTTGAAATCGGTATAGAAATATTAGTGGATAATCACAATACTGAATTTTAATACCAAAATTAGTGATATACAACTGAGTGTGATGATTGTCATTTTATATTTCAGTATTGAAACCAATATTGATATATTAATTTGGATTATCAAAATACTATATTTTAGTACTGAAATTAGTGATACACGACCGAGTCGGGTCATCGTGGTGTTGTATTTCAGTATTGAAGTCAGTACGGAAATGTTAACATGTATAATCATAATACTGAGTTTTAATACCAAAATTAGTGATATAGAACTGAGTGAGGTGTTAGTCATGCTATTTTTTAGTACTCAAATCAATACTGACATATTAACATCGATAATCGCAATAATGAATTTTATACCGAAATTAGTGATATAAAACTGAGTCAGGTCATCCTAGTGCTATTTTTAGTATTGAAATCAGTATTGTAAAATTAACGTGAAGAATCACAATACTGAATGCTAGTACTAAAGTTAGTGTTATACAAGTGAGTCGGGTGATCTCGTTTTGTATTTCAGTACTGAAATCAGTGCTGAAAAATTAAGGTGGATAATCGCAATACTGAATTTCAGTACCGAAATGAGTGATATAGTACATAGTCGGGTCATCTTGGTGATCTAGTTCAGTATTGAAATCAGTACTGAAATATTAACGTGGATAAGCAGAACACTGAATTTAAGTACCGAAATTAGTGATATACAATCGAGTCGGATCATCGTGGTGCGGTTTTCAATATTAAATATTAACGTGGATAATCACAATACTAAGTTTTAGTACTGAAATTAGTGATATAGAACCGAGTCAGGTGTTAGTCAAGCTACTTTTGAGTACTCAAATTAATACTGAAATACTAACATGGATAATCGCAATAGTAAAATTTATACCGAAATTAGTGATGTAGAAGTGAGCCGGGTGATCGTCGTTTTGTTTTTTTGTACTGAAATCAGTATTAAAGTATTAAAGTGGATAATCGCAATACTGAATTTTAGTACCGAAATGAGTGATGTAAAACATAGTCGGGTCATCTTGGTGCTATATTTTACTACTGAAATCAATATTGAGATATTAAGGTGGATAATCACAATACTGAATTTAAGTACCGAAATTAGAAATTTACAACTCAGTCGGGTCATCGTGGTGCCTTTTTTCAGTATTGAAATATTAACGTGGTTAATCTCAATGCTATATTTTAGTACCAAAATTAGTGATATAGAATTGAGTCATGCGTTCATCCAGCTGTTTTTATTTACTGAAATCAATACTGCAATATTTACATGGATAATCGCAGTACCGAATATTAGTAACAAATTTGTGATATACAGCTAAGTCTCGTGATCATCGTTTGTTTTTAAGTCTTCAAATCAGTATTGAAATATTAGTGCATAATCGTAATACTAAATTTTAATAACAAAATTAGTGATATACAACTGAGTGTGATGATCGTCGTTTTATATTTCAGTATTGAAACCAATATTGATATATTAATCAGGATAATCACAATACTAAATTTTAGTACTGAAATTAGTGATACGCGACCGAGTCGGGTCATCGTGGTGCTGTATTGAAGTCAGTACGGAAATGTTAACATGTATAATCATAATACTGAGTTTTAATACCAAAATTAGTGATATAGAACTGAGTGAGGTGTTAGTCATGCTATTTTTTAGTACTCAAATCAATACTGACATATTAACATTGATAATCACAATACTGAATTTTATACCGAAATTAGTGATACAAAACTGAGTCAGGTCATCCTAGTGCTATTTTTAGTATTGAAATCAGTATTGAAAAATTAACGTGAAGAATCACAATACTGAATTCTAGTACCAAAATTAGTGATATACAAGTGAGTCAGGTGATCTCGTTTTGTATTTCAGTACTGAAATCAATATTGAAATATTAAGGTGGATAATCCAATACTGAATTTCAGTACCGAAATGAGTGATATAGAACATAGTCGGGTCATCTTGGTGATCTACTTCAGTATTGAAATCAGTACTGAAATATTAACGTGATAATCAGAACACTGAATTTTAGTACCGGAATTAGTGATATACAATCGAGTCGGGTGATCGTGGTGCGGTTTTTAATATTAAATATTAAAGTGGATAATCACAATACTATATTTTAGTACCGAAATTAGTGATATAGAACCGTCTCAGGTGTTAGTCAAGCTATTTTTGAGTACTCAAATTAATACTGAAATACTAACATGGATAATCGCAATAGTAAAATTTATACCAAAATTAGTGATATAGAAGTGAGTCGGGTGATCCTCGTTTTGTTTTTCAGTACTGAAATCAGTATTAAAGTATTAAAGTGGATAATCGCAATACTGAATTTTAGTACCGAGATGAGTGATGTAAAACATAGTCGGGTCATCTTGGTGCTATATTTCAGTACTGAAATCAATATTGAAATATTAAGGTGGATAATCACAATACTGAATTTTAGTACCGAAATTAGAAATTAACAACTCAGTCGGGTCATCGTGGTGCTGTTTTTTCAGTATTGAAATATTAACGTGGTTAATCTCAATCCTATATTTTAGTACCAAAATTAGTGATATAGAATTGAGTCATGCATTCATCCAGCTGTTTTTCAGTACTGAAATCAATACTGCAATATTTACATGGATAATCGCAATACCGAATATTAGTAACAAATTTGTTATATACAGCTAAGTCTCGTGATCATCGTTTTGCTTTTAAGTCTTGAAATCAGTATTGAAATATTAGTGGATAATCGCAATACTGAATTTTAATACCAAAATTAGTGATATACAACTGAGTGTGATGATTGTCAATTTTAAATTTCAGTATTGAAACCAATATTGATATATTAATGTGGATAATCACAATACTAAATTTTAGTACTGAAATTAGTGATACACCACCGATTCGGGTCATCGTGGTGATGTATTTCAGTATTGAAGTCAGTACGGAAATGTTAACATGTATAATCATAATACGGAGTTTTAATACCAAAATTAGTGATATAGAACTGAGTGAGGTGTTAGTCATGCTATTTTTTAGTACTCAAATCAATACTGACATAATAACATTGATAATCAAAATACTGAATTTTATACCGAAATTAGTGATATAAAACTGAGTCAGGTCATCCTAGTGCTATTTTTATTATTGAAATCAGTATTGAAAAATTAACGTGAAGAATCACAATACTGAATTCTAGTACCAAAATTAGTGTTATACAAGTGAGTCGGGTGATCTCGTTTTGTATTTCAGTACTGAAATCAGTATTGAAAGATTAAGGTGGATAATCGTAATATTGAATTTCAGTACCGAAATGAGTGATATAGAACATAGTCGGGTCATCTTGGTGATCTAATTCAGTATTGAAATCAGTATTGAAATATTAACGTGGATAATCAGAACACTGAATTTTAGTACCGAATTAGTGATATACAATCGAGTCGGGTCATCGTGGTGCGGTTTTCAATATTAAATATTAACGTGGATAATCACAATACTAAGTTTTAGTACTGAAATTAGTGATATAGAACCGAGTCAGGTGTTAGTCAAGCTATTTTTGAGTACTGAAATTAATACTGAAATACTAACATGGATAATCGCAATAGTAAAATTTATACCAAAATTAGTGATATAGAAGTGAGTCGGGTGATCGTCGTTTTGTTTTTCAGTTCTGAAATCATTATTAAAGTATTAAAGTGGATAATCGCAATACTGAATTTTAGTACCGAAATGAGTGATGTAAAACATTGTTGGGTCATCTTGGTGCTATATTTTAGTACTGAAATCAATATTGAAATATTAAGGTGGATAATCACAGTACTGAATTTTAGTACCGAAATTATAAATTTACAACTCAGTCGGGTCATCGTGGTGCTGTTTTTTTAGTTTTGAAATATTAACGTGGTTAATCTCAATGCTATATTTTAGTACCAAAATTAGTGATATAGAATTGAGTCATGCGTTCATCCAGCTGTTTTTCAGTACTGAAATCAATACTGCAATATTTACATGGATAATCGCGGTACCGGATATTAGTAACAAATTTGTGATATACAGCTAAGTCTCGTGATCATCGTTTTGTTTTTAAGTCTTGAAATCAGTATTGAAATATTAGTGGATAATCGCAATACAAAATTTTAATACCAAAATTAGTGATATACAACTGAGTGTGATGATCGTCATTTTTTATTTCAGTATTGAAACCAATATTGATATATTAATGTGGATAATCACAATACTAAGTTTTAGTACTGAAATTAGTGATACACGACCGAGTCGGGTCATCGTGGTGCTGTATTTCAGTATTGATGTCAGTACGGAAATATTAACATGTATAATCATAATACTGAGTTTTAATACCAAAATTAGTGATATAGAACTGAGTGAGGTGTTAGTCATGCTATTTTTTAGTACTCAAATCAATACTGACAGATTAACATTGATAATCGCAATACTGAATTTTATACCGAAATTAGTGATACAAAACTGAGTCAGGTCATCCTAGTGCTATTTTTAGTATTGAAATCAGTATTGAAAAATTAACGTGAAGAATCACGATACTGAATTCTAGTACCAAAATTAGTGATATACAAGTGAGTCAGGTGATCTCGTTTTGTATTTCAGTACTGAAATCAATATTGAAATATTAAGGTGGATAATCCAATACTGAATTTCAGTATCGAAATGAGTGATATAGAACATAGTCGGGTCATCTTGGTGATCTACTTCAGTATTGAAATCAGTACTGAAATATTAACGTGGATAATCAGAACACTGAATTTTAGTACCGAAATTAGTGATATACAATCGAGTCGGGTGATCGTGGTGCGGTTTTTAATATTAAATATTAAAGTGGATAATCACAATACTATATTTTAGTACCGAAATTAGTGATATAGAACCGTCTCAGGTGTTAGTCAAGCTATTTTTGAGTACTCAAATTAATACTGAAATACTAACATGGATAATCGCAATAGTAAAATTTATACCGAAATTAGTGATATAGAAGTGAGTCGGGTGATCCTCGTTTTGTTTTTCAGTACTGAAATCAGTATTAAAGTATTAAAGTGGATAATCGCAATACTGAATTTTAGTACCGAAATGAGTGATGTAAAACATAGTCGGGTCATCTTGGTGCTATATTTCAGTACTGAAATCAATATTGAAATATTAAGGTGGATAATCACAATACTGAATTTTAGTACCGAAATTAGAAATTAACAACTCAGTCGGGTCATCGTGGTGCTGTTTTTTCAGTATTGAAATATTAACGTGGTTAATCTCAATGCTATATTTTAGTACCAAAATTAGTGATATAGAATTGAGTCATGCATTCATCCAGCTGTTTTTCAGTACTGAAATCAATACTGCAATATTTACATGGATAATCGCAATACCGAATATTAGTAACAAATTTGTTATATACAGCTAAGTCTCGTGATCATCGTTTTGCTTTTAAGTCTTGAAATCAGTATTGAAATATTAGTGGATAATCGCAATACTGAATTTTAATACCAAAATTAGTGATATACAACTGAGTGTGATGATTGTCAATTTTAAATTTCAGTATTGAAACCAATATTGATATATTAATGTGGATAATCACAATACTAAATTTTAGTACTGAAATTAGTGATACACCACCGATTCGGGTCATCGTGGTGATGTATTTCAGTATTGAAGTCAGTACGGAAATGTTAACATGTATAATCATAATACGGAGTTTTAATACCAAAATTAGTGATATAGAACTGAGTGAGGTGTTAGTCATGCTATTTTTTAGTACTCAAATCAATACTGACATAATAACATTGATAATCAAAATACTGAATTTTATACCGAAATTAGTGATATAAAACTGAGTCAGGTCATCCTAGTGCTATTTTTATTATTGAAATCAGTATTGAAAAATTAACGTGAAGAATCACAATACTGAATTCTAGTACCAAAATTAGTGTTATACAAGTGAGTCGGGTGATCTCGTTTTGTATTTCAGTACTGAAATCAGTATTGAAAGATTAAGGTGGATAATCGTAATATTGAATTTCAGTACCGAAATGAGTGATATAGAACATAGTCGGGTCATCTTGGTGATCTAATTCAGTATTGAAATCAGTATTGAAATATTAACGTGGATAATCAGAACACTGAATTTTAGTACCGAATTAGTGATATACAATCGAGTCGGGTCATCATGGTGCGGTTTTCAATATTAAATATTAACGTGGATAATCACAATACTAAGTTTTAGTACTGAAATTAGTGATATAGAACCGAGTCAGGTGTTAGTCAAGCTATTTTTGAGTACTGAAATACTAACATGGATAATCGCAATAGTAAAATTTATACCAAAATTAGTGATATAGAAGTGAGTCGGGTGATCGTCGTTTTGTTTTTCAGTACTAAAATCATTATTAAAGTATTAAAGTGGATAATCGCAATACTGAATTTTAGTACCAAAATGAGTGATGTAAAACATAGTTGGGTCATCTTGGTGCTATATTTTAGTACTGAAATCAATATTGAAATATTAAGGTGGATAATCACAGTACTGAATTTTAGTACCGAAATTATAAATTTACAACTCAGTCGGGTCATCGTGGTGCTGTTTTTTTAGTTTTGAAATATTAACGTGGTTAATCTCAATGCTATATTTTAGTACCAAAATTAGTGATATAGAATTGAGTCATGCGTTCATCCAGCTGTTTTTCAGTACTGAAATCAATACTGCAATATTTACATGGATAATCGCGGTACCGGATATTAGTAACAAATTTGTGATATACAGCTAAGTCTCGTGATCATCGTTTTGTTTTTAAGTCTTGAAATCAGTATTGAAATATTAGTGGATAATCGCAATACAAAATTTTAATACCAAAATTAGTGATATACAACTGAGTGTGATGATCGTCATTTTTCATTTCAGTATTGAAACCAATATTGATATATTAATGTGGATAATCACAATACTAAATTTTAGTACTGAAATTAGTGATACACGACCGAGTCGGGTCATCGTGGTGCTGTATTTCAGTATTGAAGTCAGTACGGAAATGTTAACATGTATAATCATAATACTGAGTTTTAATACCAAAATTAGTGATATAGAACTAAGTGAGGTGTTAGTCATGCTATTTTTTAGTACTCAAATCAATACTGACATATTAACATTGATAATCGCAATACTGAATTTTATACCGAAATTAGTGATACAAAACTGAGTCAGGTCATCCTAGTGCTATTTTTAGTATTGAAATCAGTATTGAAAAATTAACGTGAAGAATCACGATACTGAATTCTAGTACCAAAATTAGTGATATACAACTGAGTCAGGTGATCTCGTTTTGTATTTCAGTACTGAAATAAATATTGAAATATTAAGGTGGATAATCCAATACTGAATTTCAGTACCGAAATGAGTGATATAGAACATAGTCGGGTCATCTTGGTGATCTACTTCAGTATTGAAATCAGTACTGAAATATTAACGTGGATAATCAGAACACTGAATTTTAGTACCGAAATTAGTGATATACAATCGAGTCGGGTGATCGTGGTGCGGTTTTTAATATTAAATATTAAAGTGGATAATCACAATACTATATTTTAGTACCGAAATTAGTGATATAGAACCGTCTCAGGTGTTAGTCAAGCTATTTTTGAGTACTCAAATTAATACTGAAATACTAACATGGATAATCGCAATAGTAAAATTTATACCGAAATTAGTGATATAGAAGTGAGTCGGGTGATCCTCGTTTTGTTTTTCAGTACTGAAATCAGTATTAAAGTATTAAAGTGGATAATCGCAATACTGAATTTTAGTACCGAAATGAGTGATGTAAAACATAGTCGGGTCATCTTGGTGCTATATTTCAGTACTGAAATCAATATTGAAATATTAAGGTGGATAATCACAATACTGAATTTTAGTACCGAAATTAGAAATTAACAACTCAGTCGAATCATCGTGGTGCTGTTTTTTCAGTATTGAAATATTAACGTGGTTAATCTCAATGCTATATTTTAGTACCAAAATTAGTGATATAGAATTGAGTCATGCATTCATCCAGCTATTTTTCAGTACTGAAATCAATACTGCAATATTTACATGGATAATCGCAATACCGAATATTAGTAACAAATTTGTTATATATAGCTAAGTCTCGTGATCATCGTTTTGCTTTTAAGTCTTGAAATCAGTATTGAAATATTAGTGGATAATCGCAATACTGAATTTTAATACCAAAATTAGTGATATACAACTGAGTGTGATGATTGTCAATTTTAAATTTCAGTATTGAAACCAATATTGATATATTAATGTGGATAATCACAATACTAAATTTTAGTACTGAAATTAGTGATACACCACCGATTCGGGTCATCGTGGTGATGTATTTCAGTATTGAAGTCAGTACGGAAATGTTAACATGTATAATCATAATACGGAGTTTTAATACCAAAATTAGTGATATAGAACTGAGTGAGGTGTTAGTCATGCTATTTTTTAGTACTCAAATCAATACTGACATAATAACATTGATAATCAAAATACTGAATTTTATACCGAAATTAGTGATATAAAACTGAGTCAGGTCATCCTAGTGCTATTTTTATTATTGAAATCAGTATTGAAAAATTAACGTGAAGAATCACAATACTGAATTCTAGTACCAAAATTAGTGTTATACAAGTGAGTCGGGTGATCTCGTTTTGTATTTCAGTACTGAAATCAGTATTGAAAGATTAAGGTGGATAATCGTAATATTGAATTTCAGTACCGAAATGAGTGATATAGAACATAGTCGGGTCATCTTGGTGATCTAATTCAGTATTGAAATCAGTATTGAAATATTAACGTGGATAATCAGAACACTGAATTTTAGTACCGAATTAGTGATATACAATCGAGTCGGGTCATCGTGGTGCGGTTTTCAATATTAAATATTAACGTGGATAATCACAATACTAAGTTTTAGTACTGAAATTAGTGATATAGAACCGAGTCAGGTGTTAGTCAAGCTATTTTTGAGTACTAAAATTAATACTGAAATACTAACATGGATAATCGCAATAGTAAAATTTATACCAAAATTAGTGATATAGAAGTGAGTCGGGTGATCGTCATTTTGTTTTTCAGTACTGAAATCATTATTAAAGTATTAAAGTGGATAATCGCAATACTGAATTTTAGTACCGAAATGAGTGATGTAAAACATAGTTGGGTCATCTTGGTGCTATATTTTAGTACTGAAATCAATATTGAAATATTAAGGTGGATAATCACAGTACTGAATTTTAGTACCGAAATTATAAATTTACAACTCAGTCGGGTCATCGTGGTGCTGTTTTTTCAGTTTTGAAATATTAACGTGGTTAATCTCAATGCTATATTTTAGTACCAAAATTAGTGATATAGAATTGAGTCATGCGTTCATCCAGCTGTTTTTCAGTACTGAAATCAATACTGCAATATTTACATGGATAATCGCGGTACCGGATATTAGTAACAAATTTGTGATATACAGCTAAGTCTCGTGATCATCGTTTTGTTTTTAAGTCTTGAAATCAGTATTGAAATATTAGTGGATAATCGCAATACAAAATTTTAATAACAAAATTAGTGATATACAACTGAGTGTGATGATCGTCATTTTTTATTTCAGTATGGAAACCAATATTGATATATTAATGTGGATAATCACAATACTAAATTTTAGTACTGAAATTAGTGATACACGACCGAGTCGGGTCATCGTGGTGCTGTATTTCAGTATTGAAGTCAGTACGGAAATGTTAACATGTATAATCATAATACTAAGTTTTAATAACAAAATTAGTGATATAGAACTGACTGAGGTGTTAGTCATGCTATTTTTTAGTACTCAAATCAATACTGACATATTAACATTGATAATCGCAATACTGAATTTTATACCGAAATTAGTGACATAAAACTGAGTCAGGTCATCCTAGTGCTATTTTCAGTATTGAAATCAGTATTGAAAAATTAACAAGAAGAATCACGATACTGAATTCTAGTACCAAAATTAGTGATATACAAGTGAGTCAGGTGATCTCGTTTTGTATTTCAGTACTGAAATCAGTATTGAAATATTAAGGTGGATAATCGCAATACTGAATTTTAGTACCGAAATGAGTGATATAGAACATAGTCGGGTCATCTTGGTGATCGAGTTCAGTATTGAAATCAGTACTGAAATATTAACGTGGATAATCAGAACACTAAATTTTAGTACCGAAATTAGTGATATACAAACGAGTCGGGTCATCGTGGTGCGGTTTTTAATATTAAATATTAACGTGGATAATCACAATGTTTTAGTACCGAAATTAGTGATATAGAACCGACTCAGGTGTTAGTCAAGCTATTTTTGAGTACTCAAATTAATACTGAAATACTAACATGGATAATCGCAATAGTAAAATTTATACCGAAATTAGTGATATAGGAGTGAGTCGGGTGATCGTCGTTTTGTTTTTCAGTACTGAAATCAGTATTAAAGTATTAAAGTGGATAATTGCAATACTGAATTTTAGTACCGAAATGAGTGATGTATAACATAGTCGGGTCATCTTGGTGCTATATTTCAGTACTGAAATCAATATTGAAATATTAAGGTGGATAATCACAATACTGAATTTTAGTACCGAAATTAGAAATTTACAACTCAGTCGGGTCATCGTGGTGCTGTTTTTTCAGTATTGAAATATTAACGTGGTTAATCTCAATGCTATATTTTAGTACCAAAATTAGTGATATAGAATTGAGTCATGCATTCATCCAGCTGTTTTTCAGTACTGAAATCAATACTGCAATATTTACATGGATAATCGCAATACCGAATATTAGTAACAAATTTGTTATATACAGCTAAGTCTCGTGATCATCGTTTTGCTTTTAAGTCTTGAAATCAGTATTGAAATATTAGTGGATAATCGCAATACTGAATTTTAATACCAAAATTAGTGATATACAACTGAGTGTGATGATTGTCAATTTTAAATTTCAGTATTGAAACCAATATTGATATATTAATGTGGATAATCACAATACTAAATTTTAGTATTGAAATTAGTGATACACCACCGATTCGGGTCATCGTGGTGATGTATTTCAGTATTGAAGTCAGTACGGAAATGTTAACATGTATAATCATAATACTAAATTTTAATAACAAAATTAGTGATATAGAACTGAGTGAGGTGTTAGTCATGCTATTTTTTAGTACTCAAATCAATACTGACATATTAACATTGATAATCGCAATACTGAATTTTATACCGAAATTAGTGATATAAAACTGAGTCAGGTCATCCTTGTGCTATTTTTAGTATTGAAATCAGTATTGAAAAATTAACGTGAAGAATCACGATACTGAATTCTAGTACCAAAATTACTGTTATACAAGTGAGTCAGGTGATCTCGTTTTGTATTTCAGTACTGAAATCAGTATTGAAAGATTAAGGTGGATAATCGTAATATTGAATTTCAGTACCGAAATGAGTGATATAGAACATAGTCGGGTCATCTTGGTGATCTAATTCAGTATTGAAATCAGTATTGAAATATTAACGTGGATAATCAGAACACTGAATTTTAGTACCGAATTAGTGATATACAATCGAGTCGGGTCATCGTGGTGCGGTTTTCAATATTAAATATTAACGTGGATAATCACAATACTAAGTTTTAGTACTGAAATTAGTGATATAGAACCGATTCAGGTGTTAGTCAAGCTATTTTTTAGTACTGAAATTAATACCGAAATACTAACATGGATAATCGCAATAGTAAAATTTATACCAAAATTAGTGATATAGAAGTGAGTCGGGTGATCGTCGTTTTGTTTTTCAGTACTGAAATCAGTATTAAAGTATTAAAGTGGATAATCGCAATACTAAATTTTAGTACCGAAATGAGTGATGTAAAACATAGTCGGGTCATCTTGGTGCTATATTTTAGTACTGAAATCAATATTGAAATATTAAGGTGGATAATCACAGTACTGACTTTTAGTACCGAAATTATAAATTTACAACTCAGTCGGGTCATCGTGGTGCTGTTTTTTCAGTATTGAAATATTAACGTGGTTAATCTCAATGCTATATTTTAGTACCAAAATTAGTGATATAGAATTGAGTCATGCGTTCATCCAGCTGTTTTTCAGTACTGAAACCAATAGTGCAATATTTACATGGATAATCGCGGTACCGGATATTAGTAACAAATTTGTGATATACAGCTAAGTTTCGTGATCATCGTTTTGTTTTTAAGTCTTGAAATCATTATTGAAATATTAGTGGATAATCGCAATACTAAATTTTAATAACAAAATTAGTTATATACAACTGAGTGTGATGATCGTCATTTTTTATTTCAGTATTGAAACCAATATTGATATATTAATGTGGATAATCACAATACTAAATTTTAGTACTGAAATTAGTGATACACGACCGAGTCGGGTCATCGTGGTGCTGTATTTCAGTATTGAAGTCAGTACGGAAATGTTAACATGTATAATCATAACACTAAGTTTTAATAACAAAATTAGTGATATAGAACTGACTGAGGTGTTAGTCATGCTATTTTTTAGTACTCAAATCAATACTGACATATTAACATTGATAATCGCAATACTGAATTTTATACCGAAATTAGTGATATAAAACTGAGTCAGGTCATCCTAGTGCTATTTTTAGTATTGAAATCAGTATTGAAAAATTAACAAGAAGAATCACGATACTGAATTCTAGTACCAAAATTAGTGATATACAAGTGAGTCAGGTGATCTCGTTTTGTATTTCAGTACTGAAATCAGTATTGAAATATTAAGGTGGATAATCGCAATACTGAATTTCAGTACCGAAATGAGTGATATAGAACATAGTCGGGTCATCTTGGTGATCGAGTTCAGTATTGAAATCAGTACTGAAATATTAACGTGGATAATCAGAACACTAAATTTTAGTACCGAAATTAGTGATATACAAACGAGTCGGGTCATCGTGGTGCGGTTTTTAATATTAAATATTAACGTGGATAATCACAATGTTTTAGTACCGAAATTAGTGATATAGAACCGACTCAGGTGTTAGTCAAGCTATTTTTGAGTACTCAAATTAATACTGAAATACTAACATGGATAATCGCAATAGTAAAATTTATACCGAAATTAGTGATATAGGAGTGAGTCGGGTGATCGTCGTTTTGTTTTTCAGTACTGAAATCAGTATTAAAGTATTAAAGTGGATAATTGCAATACTGAATTTTAGTACCGAAATGAGTGATGTAAAACATAGTCGGGTCATCTTGGTGCTATATTTCAGTACTGAAATCAATATTGAAATATTAAGGTGGATAATCACAATACTGAATTTTAGTACCGAAATTAGAAATTTACAACTCAGTCGGGTCATCGTGGTGCTGTTTTTTCAGTATTGAAATATTAACGTGGTTAATCTCAATGCTATATTTTAGTACCAAAATTAGTGATATAGAATTGAGTCATGCGTTCATCCAGCTGTTTTTCAGTACTGAAATCAATACTGCAATATTTACATGGATAATCGCAATACCGAATATTAGTAACAAATTTGTTATATACAGCTAAGTCTCGTGATCATAGTTTTGCTTTTAAGTCTTGAAATCAGTATTGAAATATTAGTGGATAATCGCAATACTGAATTTTAATACCAAAATTAGTGATATACAACTGAGTGTGATGATTGTCAATTTTAAATTTCAGTATTGAAACCAATATTGATATATTAATGTGGATAATCACAATACTAAATTTTAGTACTGAAATTAGTGATACACGACCGATTCGGGTCATCGTGATGATGTATTTCAGTATTGAAGTCAGTACGGAAATGTTAACATGTATAATCATAATACTGAGTTTTAATACCAAAATTAGTGATATAGAACTGAGTGAGGTGTTAGTCATGCTATTTTTTAGTACTCAAATCAATACTGACATATTAACATTGATAATCGCAATACTGAATTTTATGCCGAAATTAGTGATATAAAACTGAGTCAGGTCATCCTATTGCTATTTTTAGTATTGAAATCAGTATTGAAAAATTAACGTGAAGAGTCACAATACTGAATTCTAGTACCAAAATTAGTGTTATACAAGTGAGTCGGGTGATCTCGTTTTGTATTTCAGTACTGAAATCAGTATTGAAATATTAAGGTGGATAATCGTAATACTGAATTTCAGTACCGAAATGAGTGATATAGAACATAGTCGGGTCATCTTGGTGATCTAGTTCAGTATTGAAATCAGTATTGAAATATTAACGTGGATAATCAGAACACTGAATTTTATTACCGAATTAGTGATATACAATCGAGTCGGGTCATCGTGGTGCGGTTTTCATTATTAAATATTAACGTGGATAATCACAATACTAAGTTTTAGTACTGAAATTAGTGATATAGAACCGATTCAGGTGTTAGTCAAGCTATTTTTTAGTACTGAAATTAATACCGAAATACTAACATGGATAATCGCAATAGTAAAATTTATACCAAAATTAGTGATATAGAAGTGAGTCGGGTGATCGTCGTTTTGTTTTTCAGTACTGAAATCAGTATTAAATTATTAAAGTGGATAATCGCAATACTGAATTTTAGTACCGAAATGAGTGATGTAAAACATAGTCGGGTCATCTTGGTGCTATATTTTAGTACTGAAATCAATATTGAAATATTAAGGTGGATAATCACAGTACTGACTTTTAGTACCGAAATTATAAATTTACAACTCAGTCGGGTCATCGTGGTGCTGTTTTTTCAGTATTGAAATATTAGCGTCGTTAATCTCAATGCTATATTTTAGTACCAAAATTAGTGATATAGAATTGAGTCATGCGTTCATCCAGCTGTTTTTCAGTACTGAAACCAATAGTGCAATATTTACATGGATAATCGCGGTACCGGACATTAGTAACAAATTTGTGATATACAGCTAAGTTTCGTGATCATCGTTTTGTTTTTAAGTCTTGAAATCATTATTGAAATATTAGTGGATAATCGCCATACTATATTTTAATAACAAAATTAGTTATATACAACTGAGTGTGATGATCGTCATTTTTTATTTCAGTATTGAAACCAATATTGATATATTAATGTGGATAATCACAATACTAAATTTTAGTACTGAAATTAGTGATACACGACCGAGTCGGGTCATCGTGGTGCTGTATTTCAGTATTGAAGTCAGTACGGAAATGTTAACATGTATAATCATAATACTGAGTTTTAATAACAAAATTAGTGATATAGAACTGAGTGAGGTGTTAGTCATGCTATTTTTTAGTACTCAAATCAATACTGACATATTAACATTGATAATCGCAATACTGAATTTTATACCGAAATTAGTGATATAAAACTGAGTCAGGTCATCCTTGTGCTATTTTTAGTATTGAAATCAGTATTGAAAAATTAACGTGAAGAATCACGATACTGAATTCTAGTACCAAAATTAGTGATATACAAGTGAGTCAGGTGATCTCGTTTTGTATTTCAGTACTGAAATCAGTATTGAAATATTAAGGTGGATAATCGCAATACTGAATTTCACTACCGAAATGAGTGATATAGAACATAGTCGGGTCATCTTGGTGATCGAGTTCAGTATTGAAATCAGTACTAAAATATTAACGTGGATAATCAGAACACTAAATTTTAGTACCGAAATTATTGATATACAATCAAGTCGGGTCATCGTGGTGCGGTTTTTAATATTAAATATTAACGTGGATAATCACAATACTATGTTTTAGTACCGAAATTAGTGATATAGAACCGACTCAGGTGTTAGTCAAGCTATTTTTGAGTACTCAAATTAATACTGAAATACTAACATGGATAATCGCAATAGTAAAATTTATACCGAAATTAGTGATATAGGAGTGAGTCGGGTGATCGTTGTTTTGTTTTTGAGTACTGAAATCAGTATTAAAGTGGATAATTGCAATACTGAATTTTAGTACCGAAATGAGTGATGTAAAACATAGTCGGGTCATCTTGGTGCTATATTTCAGTACTGAAATCAATATTGAAATATTAAGGTGGATAATCACAATACTGAATTTTAGTACCGAAATTAGAAATTTACAACTCAGTCGGGTCATCGTGGTGCTGTTTTTTCAGTATTGAAATATTAACGTGGTTAATCTCAATGCTATATTTTAGTACCAAAATTAGTGATATAGAATTGAGTCATGCGTTCATCCAGCTGTTTTTCAGTACTGAAATCAATACTGCAATATTTACATGGATAATCGCACTACCGAATATTAGTAACAAATTTGTTATATACAGCTAAGTCTCGTGGTCATCGTTTTGCTTTTAAGTCTTGAAATCAGTATTGAAATATTAGTGGATAATCGCAATACTAAATTTTAATAACAAAATTAGTGATATACAACTGAGTGTGATGATCGTCATTTTTTATTTCAGTATTGAAACCAATATTGATATATTAATGTGGATAATCACAATACTAAATTTTAGTACTGAAATTAGTGAGACACGACCGAGTCGGGTTATCGTGGTGCTGTATTTCAGTATTGAAGTCAGTACGGAAATGTTAACATGTATAATCATAATACTGAGTTTTAATAACAAAATTAGTGATATAGAACTGAGTGAGGTGTTAGTCATGCTATTTTTTAGTACTCAAATCAATACTGACATATTAACGTTGATAATCGCAATACTGAATTTTATACCGAAATTAGTGATATAAAACTGAGTCAGGTCATCCTAGTGCTATTTTTAGTATTGAAGTCAGTATTGAAAAATTAACGTGAAGAATCACGATACTGAATTCTAGTACCAAAATTAGTGATATACAAGTGAGTCAGGTGATCTCGTTTTGTATTTCAGTACTGAAATCAGTATTGAAATATTAAGGTGGATAATCGCAATACTGAATTTCAGTACCGAAATGAGTGATATAGAACATAGTCGGGTCATCTTGGTGATCGAGTTCAGTATTGAAATCAGTACTGAAATATTAACATGGATAATCAGAACACTAAAGTTTAGTACCGAAATTATTGATATACAATCGAGTCGGGTCATCGTGGCGCGGTTTTTAATATTAAATATTAACGTGGATAATCACAATACTATGTTTTAGTACCGAAATTAGTGATATAGAACCGACTCAGGTGTTAGTCAAGCTATTTTTGAGTACTCAAATTAATACTGAAATACTAACATGGATAATCGCAATAGTAAAATTTATACCGAAATTAGTGACATAGGAGTGAGTCGGGTGATCGTCGTTTTGTTTTTCAATACTGAAATCAGTATTAAAGTGGATAATTGCAATACTGAATTTTAGTACCGAAATGAGTGATGTAAAACATAGTCGGGTCATCTTGGTGCTATATTTCAGTACTGAAATCAATATTGAAATATTAAGGTGGATAATCACAATACTGAATTTTAGTACCGAAATTAGAAATTTACAACTTAGTCGGGTCATCGTGGTGCTGTTTTTTCAGTATTGAAATATTAACGTGGTTAATCTCAATGCTATATTTTAGTACCAAAATTAGTGATATAGAATTGAGTCATGCGTTCATCCAGCTGTTTTTCAGTACTGAAATCAATACTGCAATATTTACATGGATAATCGCAATACCGAATATTAGTAACAAATTTGTTATATACAGCTAAGTCTCGTGATCATCGTTTTGCTTTTAAGTCTTGAAATCAGTATTGAAATATTATTGGATAATCGCAATACTGAATTTTAATACCAAAATTAGTGATATACAACTGAGTGTGATGATTGTCAATTTTAAATTTCAGTATTGAAACCAATATTGATATATTAATGTGGATAATCACAATACTAAATTTTAGTACTGAAATTAGTGATACACGGCCGATTCGGGTCATCGTGGTGATGTATTTCAGTATTGAAGTCAGTACGGAAATGTTAACATGTATAATCATAATACTGAGTTTTAATACCAAAATTAGTGATATAGAACTGAGTGAGGTGTTAGTCATGCTATTTTTTAGTACTCAAATCAATACTGACATATTAACATTGATAATCGCAATACTGAATTTTATGCCGAATTAGTGATATAAAACTGAGTCAGGTCATCCTAGTGCTATTTTTAGTATTAAAATCAGTATTGAAAAATTAACGTGAAGAATCACAATACTGAATTCTAGTACCAAAATTAGTGTTATACAAGTGAGTCGGGTGATCTCGTTTTGTATTTCAGTACTGAAATCAGTATTGAAATATTAAGGTGGATAATCATAATACTGAATTTCAGTACCGAAATGAGTGATATAGAACATAGTCGGGTCATCTTGGTGATCTAGTTCAGTATTGAAATCAGTATTGAAATATTAACGTGGATAATCAGAACACTGAATTTTAGTACCGAATTAGTGATATACAATCGAGTCGGGTTATCGTGGTGCGGTTTTCAATATTAAATATTAACGTGGATAATCACAATACTAAGTTTTAGTACTGAAATTAGTGATATAGAACCGAGTCAGGTGTTAGTCAAGCTATTTTTGAGTACTGAAATTAATACTGAAATACTAACTTGGATAATCGCAATAGTAAAATTTATACCAAAATTAGTGATATAGAAGTGAGTCGGGTGATTGTCGTTTTGTTTTTCAGTACTGAAATCAGTATTAAAGTATTAAAGTGGATAATCGCAATACTGAATTTTAGTACCGAAATGAGTGATGTAAAACATAGTCGGGTCATCTTGGTGCTATATTTTAGTACTTAAATCAATATTGAAATATTAAGGTGGATAATCACAGTACTGAATTTTAGTACCGAAATTAGAAATTTAGAACTCAGTCGGGTCATCGTGGTGCTGTTTTTTCAGTATTGAAATATTAACGTGGTTAATCTCAATGCTATATTTTAGTACCAAAATTAGTGATATAGAATTGAGTCATGCGTTCATCCAGCTGTTTTTCAGTACTGAAATCAATACTGCAATATTTACATGGATAATCGCGGTACCGGATATTAGTAACAAATTTGTGATACACAGCTAAGTCTCGTGATCATCGTTTTGTTTTTAAGTCTTGAAATCAGTATTGAAATATTAGTGGATAATCGCAATACTAAATTTTAATAACAAAATTAGTGATATACAACTGAGTGTGATGATCGTCATTTTTTATTTCAGTATTGAAACCAATATTGATATATTAATGTGGATAATCACAATACTAAATTTTAGTACTGAAATTAGTGATACACGACCGAGTCGGGTCATCGTAGTGTTGTATTTCAGTATTGAAGTCAATACGGAAATGTTAACATGTATAATCATAATACTGAGTTTTAATACCAAAATTAGTGATATAGAACTGAGTGAGGTGTTAGTCATGCTATTTTTTAGTACTCAAATCAATACTGACATATTAACATTGATAATCGCAATACTGAATTTTATACCGAAATTAGTGGTATAAAACTGAGTCAGGTCATCCTAGTGCTATTTTTAGTATTGAAATCAGTATTGAAAAATTAACGTGAAGAATCACAATACTGAATTCTAGTACCAAAATTAGTGATATACAAGTTAGTCGGGTGATCTCGTTTTGTATTTCAGTACTGAAATCAGTATTGAAATGTTAAGGTGGATAATCGCAATACTGAATTTCAGTACCGATATGAGTGATGTAAAACATAGTCGGGTCATCTTGGTGCTATATTTCAGTATTGAAATCAGTACTGAAATATTAAGGTGGATAATCACCATCCTGAATTTTAGTACCGAAATTAGTGATATACAATCGAGTCGAGTCATCGTGGTGCGGTTTTCAATATTAAATATTAACATGGATAATCACAAACTAAGTTTTAGTACTGAAATTAGTGATATAGAACCGAGTCAGGTGTTAGTCAAGCTATTTTTGAGTACTCAAATTAATATTGTAATACTAACATGGGTAATTGTCGTGGTTTTGTCACAGCAGATGTCCTAGTGATAGGACTTAGTCGTGGAGCCATCGCGATGAGTTAGCTTAAAGGGGTTAAAGCGGGACAAAGGATACAAGGAGTTTATACTAGTTCGGCCCCTTGCGGTGAAGGTAAAGGCCTAATCCAGTTGATGTGGAATTGCTAGGGTTTCGATGACCAGGGAGCGAATTCGCTATGCCTGGCTTTCAAGTTGTTGTTTGTTGTCCCTAAACCGACGCCGGGTCGTCCCTTTATATACACAAGTTGACGCCCGGCAGTTTACAGAATCCCGAGGCCGGCTCATAAACGTGTCTGGCTCGGTTTCTACCCTTTCTTATCTTACAACACAAGTTACATATCATATGGCGGTTTATGTCTACGGGCCCTAATCCGCCTTTGGGCCCTGGGCCTCCGTGTTAGATCTCCTCCGTAAAGCGCCATACTCCTTGTCTTCATGGGTTTCAAATATGAATAACTCATTATGGGTATAACCCGGCCCCTCCTGGCCGGTTTATACTCAGTAGTAATATCCCCAATATTAGGCCCCAGATTGATTTGAACCTGTTCATGTCAATCTTCAACACTTAGGAAATTCCTCCTTTAGCGCCTTCGTATAAACCTTGTAATCTGCCATGACGTCATCTTCCAAGATTGTAATAAACCGCCATGACATCACCTGTTGTTAAAAAATCATATATACCTTACTTTTATTAATGAGCCTCCAAAAATCGAGGCGGCAGCTCTGTCACATATCAATTTTTTGGGCTCCTTGATTCCCGTGCTTGTCACTTATCCCTTCATCTTATAAATAAGACCAAGGGTCCCTTTCCTTTTCTACCCTTGCCTCTTCGCCTTTCTTCCACCTCGCGTCGCCTCAGTACTCGAGCGTGACCGCCGCCGTCGACCTTCGCCTCTGCCCCAACAACGGCCGCTGCATCAACCTGATTCGACCAGAGTTCCACCTGTACGCCTCCGCGTTCAACATCCCTCGTTTCCTCCATAGATCCCGTTAGGGTTTTCTGCAAGTTCATCGAAGGTTAGCACTGTTCTTCCCTGTTCTTCTCCGTGGCATAAATGGCGAATTTAGATCTTATATTTTCCTGTGCGGTCGTAGTTATAATCCCCTTTTCCCTTATTAGCACATCCTCTCTCTATAAAATGATCTCATCTGGACCTGATGAACTGCTTAAGCACCTGTATCTTAGGTCTGAATATGTTTTGTTTTACTGATAAGCTGCAGATCTGAAAAAACCATATCAATCTATGAAACTTGTTTTTCCCTCACTTAGATATTTTAGATCTGTACCTTCCATACCAAAGTAGGCGGTTTAACTTTTTAGAAAATGATAATCCGGAGGTACCATTAGTCCCCTCTTAAACCGCCGATTCGTTTATCTTTGTAACCCCTCCAATGTCAGACTCTGGTTTAACAATGTGTATACGCCTCTGTCTTCTCCTTCTGATCTTGCGTCGCTTTATACTTGTTAGTCATGAATCTTAAACCGTCATTGATCTTTTTCCGGCTTTTCATTGAAATGGCCAAACAATTTTATGCTTGTAACTGGGTCCCCTCCCGGGTTACTAAAGAGCAACTAGACGGATGTGTTGCAACCGGCGCTTTAGCAAAGAAGGAAGTCATCCACTTGAGGGCTCCTGGTCCAGAAAATCCTCCTGAGCCCAAGGATGGAGAAGTAATCGTGTTCGTTGACCACCTGGGTCGAGGGTTTAGCCCTCCCGGATCAAAAAATTTCCACGACGTGCTTGCTAGCTTCCAACTCCATCCTCAAGACATTGGACCAAACTCTGTGTCCAATATTTGCAATTTCCAAGTATTTTGCGAGGCTTATCTGCAAGAGGAGCCCATAGTTGAACTATTTAGGGATTTCTTTTATTTGAACCGCCGCACAGAGTTTACAGACGGACCCAATACTGAACTTGGCGGGATGGCAATCCAGAAGAGGAAAGATGTCAGCTTCCCTCATGCCAAGCATCATAGTCACCCCAAGGACTGGAATCAGACTTGTTTTTATTGCCGGGACACGTCTCCAACTGATGAGAATCCTCTGCCGGGTTATCGTTCTCACCGGCTTAGCAACACACATCCATTTCCCCAACGACTTAGCGCCAAGGAACGATCCAAGTATGCACCACAGCTTTCAAAGCTTCGGGCCTTCGTTGCCAATGGTTTAACATGCGTTGATTTTGTTCGTTGCTGGATCTCCTGGAGCATTCTGCCTTTAAGCCGGCGCCCCGGTTTAATGTGTGAGTACATAGGGGAATTGAAAGATCCTCAACGCCATATTAACATTCAGCTAACATAGGCTGAAATTACTGAGTCTGTCAAGAAAATACTGAATGAACCGGAGACTGTTTGCAGCAAGACAGGGCTAAGTCCTTTCTGCGCTTCCAATAAACCACCAGCTGTAAGAATCATATAACTTTTTGTTTTAGCTTGATCTTTTTAAATATTCCCTCAAAATTTTGTCCATCGTTGACAGGGTGATGATCCGTTCTGGAAGAAGAAACCACAGGATAAACCGGCAAAAACACCTCGCCCTAAGACTAAGGTTATCAAAAAACCTGCCAAGAAGAGAACCACTGAATCCTCTGAACCAAATGCTGATGATGATATGGATAATCCGAAATCAGAGGTAGAACTTGATTCTCTTGGTTCTTTTTTCATACACCTCATTGACAATGACTATTATCAGGATGACGTTCAAGGCATCCAAGCTGACGGTGTAGAGGTAATTATTCTTTCCTCCGGTTCAGATCCTCTGCCAACACAGAAAATCCATCAAGCAAACCGGAAAGTAAGATTTTCTCACCCCCTAGCTCACTTGGACCCAAACTTTCTTTTGAAGAAGCGGCAACATGAAGCTCGCCGCACAACCCGGCACAGCGGCCAAGTAGTTATTTCAGCCGGTTTACCAAACACTCCAGTCCGGAAACATCGATCAGAGGTCTCTTATATTCCTGATACTTCTTACCCCAAGGCGGGTTGTTTCCGACAACCACTTAATCCGTATGATTCAAATTATCAGGGAACACCTCATTCATCCTCTGGCGAGTCAATCGCCACACAACTTCCAACCCTCAAGACGGTTCCTGGGTGAGTTATGTTTTGAATTTACATTTAATACCTTATGTTCACCTGATGTATTGATCTTTATGTTTGTTCTTCTCATTGCCAAGCCTAGACCCAGCAAGAAGGCCTGGTTAAATAAACCGGCTGATGAGAATGTGGTTATTGAACCGGAGAAAACTCCAGAACCGGAAGGAACAAATGCTGACGCCATGCTTAATGATCCGCCACCGCAAGATCATGACTTTTTTGTTGAACAAGTGGAAGTTGATACAACGAGCCATGCTGATAAACCGACAAGCCCAGTCCGAACTGCTGAGAAACCATAAAGTCCAGCTAAGGCTGCTGATAAACCGTCAACTCCAGTGAAGGCTGCTGATGACAAGGAGGATGACATTATGATTACTGGCTTCGGCTACACCACCCCTGGCAATCCTGTTGCTTTATCAAAGCATAGTGCCAAGGAAGAGCTTTCTGCTATGGGCAAAAGAGTGTGGAATGCAGATTTGTCAAGCTATGCCCACCTCAATGCCCAAGACATTCATTCTGGTTTTTTGAATCGTCTGTACACAAGCCGCGACTATGAAGTCGGTTTAGTGAATCTGATGAAAGGGCGATATGAGGTAACTGCATAACTGTTTCTCTCTTGTGTCCAATTTCTAATATGAACTCCAGTAGCCCCCAAGGGTCGGTTTATGATGTCAATCTAAACGGGACATTGTAATACCTCAACTTTGCGTGTGTAGCCTCCAAGGGCCGATTTATCTTTTTAAGATGAACCGGTAATTTAGAATATTAATCTTGTAACTTTCACCTGTGTAGTCCCCAAGGGCAGGTTCATCTTTTCAAGCTGAGCCGGGACTTTTACTCTGCCAAATTTATTGTTGAATACCATTGTACATCAATCATCTGTTAAGCTGACTAATGGAAGAATACCCATAATGTTACTTTGAGCAAATATACATTAGCCCCCAAGTGCCAAGAATAATACTTGTATTGAGCTTGGGACTTGTAAAAATTTCTGATAACAAGCAAATAGGCATTAGCCCCCAAGTACCAAGTGTATAACTTGTTATGCGCTTGGTACTTAAAATATGTGCTGTCAACTCATGATATGTCTTTCTCTTATAGGCTGAGCTGAGCAAAAAGGAAGCCCAAACCGCTGATCTTAAAGATAACATCAAGTCCCAACAAGCAGAAACCTCCAAAGCCAAAGATGAGCTGACCAGTGCCTTAGCAGCCATGGAGAAGCTGAAGGAGGGTTTCAAGAAGGAGCGGGCGGATTGGGACAAGAAAAATCCACATTGCAAAAAAGAGCTGAGGACGCAGAAGCAGCTCTTAAACCGGTGGTAGAAGAGCTGACTGGTTTGAAGTGGCAGATAAATGCCATGACCACTGCTGTGTTTGGTAAATATCCTCACTTTAAGTGTTCAACATATATTATCCCATAAGTTGTCGGTTTACTGATGTTCGTAATGATGCAGGAACTCGCATTACTCATCTGGGCTCTGACATGCTGAAGAAGTTGAAGGCTGCCTATACTCTTATAGAGCAATTATATACCGGTGCACAACGGATCATATGTACTGCCTCTCATAACAAGCCGCCTCCAACCTTAATCAAGGAAACCTTAGAAAGGTTGTCCTGACTGCCCGGTTTGAAGAGTTAAAAAGGTCGGCTGCAAGGGCAGGTGCTCTGACCGTGCTAACCCGGGCTAAAGCATGGGTGCCTGATCTTGATCCGGTGGATGTGGGTAATGGCTATCCAAGCTTAAGGGAAGACGGATCAGATTTTAATAATGATGACCTCCGAGCCATAACCAGGAAAATGCGTCCACTGGCTAGCCAATTGGCTGAAGACACTGATCTTTCACACTATCAGGCGATTTATGACGCCAACAACAAACAGGTTGCTGCTCCAACTCCTGATGCTCAAAATCTTATCCCGCCAATCCGTAAGCATACCTATGCCCCTGACGTTGAAAATCCTCCTGAGCCCAAGGATGGAGAAGTAATCTGTATACATGCATTTGGGTCTCAAGAAGCTGATTTTCCTTCAGGTAGAGGAAGACTTCATTCAGCGCCTCTCTGAATATATATTGCTTGCCGCCGGTATCTTATTCGCTTGCTGATTATTGCCGCGTACTGGCCCGGGATCTTCCTTAGCGCCTCATCGCGGGATGCTTCTATCGACATTATCTTGGTGAAATCTACAAATTGCAGCAGTATTGAGCAGTGTGAATGGGGTAGGTTCTGAGTTACACAGTGTCAAAAGTGTCTTTCATTATGGGACAGAGGGAGTAGTTTATTTAGTTTGCACACGGCATGATTTTTCGCCTCTTTGAATTTTCAGCGCACAGCATGATGAGCATGTCCTCTTACAGAAACAAGTGATTGTACATATGTGGTGATGGTACACGCCTGGAAACTATCGAACCGACATCGCCCGTCTTGAACTTGCATTAGATCGTCGTCCCATGGACTTCCGCCGACCCCTTAATTATCCATCTTGAACTCTACACATTAGTAGCAAAAATCGCAATTCTAAGGTTAAGAAAATTACTAGGAGAATCACACACTTGTGATTTTTTGTGTAGAGTTTTACAAATAAAGAATATGATTGTGCGTGACACCGGGAAAAACCTAAAAAGTTAAGGTACACAAGGTATAGCACAACCAATGTTGTTTGGTTCATTTTGCGATTCTCACGAGCGTCATGCATGTTGATAATGTTTTAACAACAAGGGTGCACATGCGTTCGTGTCTATAGAAGCATATTTCTGAGTGTCCCGACAAGCATGGCCCGTAGCACCGGCTGTTGGTTGTAGTTGGTTCGTCTGTCACATTGGAATAAAACTCACTGCTTGGCCCGCAAAAAAAAGGACTTGAGATACATTTTGGGAACTAGCTACTGTTCAAAGCTATCGATGCTAGATCACATAAAATTTGAACAAATCTTGCATTAAATTCCTCCACAGAAGTACTGTAGACTGTAGTTAATAGCAGCCGTTGCAGATGGATTCTGTTCCAAAAACAGCTCAGACGACAAGCTAGCAGCAAAACACCAAAAACCATAGGCCCACCCAAATGAGGAGAGCAAGAGCTCCCCCATTGAGCTGCGCGAAAAGGTGAGCTCCTAGATCAGGCTGTCGTGTCATTTTCAGTAGCGTTTTTTCAGGGCAAAGCGTTTTTTCAGGGCAAAGCTTGCTCGTTTTCCTATCTGGGATAGAACCGTACCGGGTATTAAATCGCCTTGTAATAGGCTAGTTCAAACACTTGGTCTGCTATGCCATCGTGCATATTTATTTTGCCTGATACTGTTAATCCCCCATACTGAGGATACATTATGTCTGCTCATAATCTGTAGCGGTTTATTCAAGTTGTTCTTGCACACAAGAAGTTGAAAGGTCCTGGCGGTTTACCGCCGGACGGGTCATGATGCCCAAATGTATAGCCAAGGTTTATAACCAAGGCTGTATTTGAAAATAATCAAATATGAAAGAGATGATACATGTGACATTGAATCACATCGTTGGTTTATCAACTTTTTGTAGTAAGGGTAAGAACCCCAATCTTGAGTACTGATAACTCCTCCCATATTTTGCCAGTTTATGATAAAACCGTACCGGGTTGTAATAAACACCGGATTATCCATATATAATACTGGCGACTTGTAGTCGAAACCAGGCCGGATCAATAAGCACCGGATTATAACTAATCATGTACTGACAACTTGTAGTTGAAAGCCAAGCCGGGTCAATAGACGCCGGTTTATCATAAGATATTACAAACCACATCCAAGGAGAAAAACTTGGCAAATAAAAGCATAAAAAGAACATGTGAGGCTTTTCATGGGCTACCAGGCCCAAAATCGAGGCTTTTCATGGGCTGCCAGGCCACTGAGTTAAACCATTTTACAAAGCCTTTTAAGATGGACCTCACATAACCAATCATCGTTTTAACTTTAACAAGTTCAGGGTCTGTATAAGATTGACTTGCCAAACGTTCGGCGGGTCATACGAGGATTACCTGGACGGAGTGGCTTACTTAAAAAAGGCAGGATAACCCGGGGGTTTAGGTGAATACACCTAGCTTCCAAGCCTGGCTTGATAGCCTATTACAAGGGTGTAGACTCTTTGTTCTTTGAGAAGCAAAGAGCCCCCGAGCAATATTTTGAGCTGTGCTCAGTGGGTGCCTATGTTTGAGTTGTGCTTTTGCCACACTCTCTTTGGCCTCCAAGTGATTTCCTTGGTGGCCTTACGCCGATCAAGAGGTGTAGCTATGGTTCGAATATGACCAAGTCCCCAAGTGATTTCCCTAGTGGTCGTACGCCGATCAAGAGGTGTAGCTATGGTTCGAAGACGACCAAGCCCCCAAGTGATTTTTTTATATATGGCTTTATAAGCCGGATCAATGGGTAAACAGAACTCCGCTTTATAGACAGAAGCCCCCATGTAACCACACATGATGTAAGAGAAATAACAGAGATCCCGCTTTAGCTGAGGCTCCGGTTTATTATATTGATCATAATATATACATTGTCATAACTATGTACATAAGAAGAGCCTGTGCCTCAAGTATAGTAAGGCCGAAGATGAGTGATATTCCACGGCCGGTGGGTCTCCTCCTCTGATTTACGTGAGTCTTTGTGCTCTCGAACATTGTTTTGTTTTTAAGTCTTGAAATCAGTATTGAAATATTAAGTGGATAATCGCAATACTGAATTTTAATACCAAAATTAGTGATATACAACTGAGTGTGATGATTGTCATTTTATATTTCAGTACTGAAATCAATATTGATATATTAATGTGGATAATTACAATACTAATTTTAGTACTGAAATTAGTGATACATGACCGAGTCGGGTCATCGTGGTGCTGTATTTCAGTATTGAAATCAGTACGGAAATGTTAATATGTATAATCATAATACTGAGTTTTAATACCAAATTTAATGATATAGAACTGAGTCAGGTGCTAGTTGTGCTATTTTTGAGTACTCAAATCAATACTGAAATATTAACATAGATAATCGCAATATTGAATTTTATACCGAAATTAGTGATATAAAACTTAGTCACGTCATCCTAGTGTTGTTTTTTGTATTGAAATGAGTATTGAAAAATTAACGTGAAGAATCACAATACTGAATTTTAGTACCAAAATTAAATTAATGATATACAAGTGAGTCGGGTGATCTCGTTTTGTATTTCAGTACTGAAATTAGTATTGAAATATTAAGGTGGATAATCGCAATACTGAAATTCAGTACCGAAATGAGTGATATAGAA
This sequence comes from Triticum aestivum, assembly GCF_018294505.1. Taxonomy (NCBI): domain Eukaryota; kingdom Viridiplantae; phylum Streptophyta; class Magnoliopsida; order Poales; family Poaceae; genus Triticum; species Triticum aestivum. The sequence goes on from NC_057805.1 coordinate 5,618,299, forward strand.
CATAGTCGGGTCATCTTGGTGCACTAGTTCAGTATGGGAATCAGTACTGGAATATTAACGTGGATAATCAAAACACTGAATTTTAATACCGAAATTAGTGATATAAAACCGAGTCGGGTCATCGTGGTGCGGTTTTTCAATATTAAATATTAACGTGGATAATCACAATACTAACTTTTAGTACTGAAATTAGTGATATAGAACCGAATCAGGTGTTAGTCATGCTATTTTTGAGTACTTAAATTAATACTGAAATACTAACATGGATAATCGCAATAGTAAAATTTATACCGAAATTGGTGATATAGAAGTGAGTCGGGTGATCGTCGTTTTGTTTTTCAGTACTGAAATCAGTATTGTAGTATAAAAGTGGATAATCGCAATACAGAATTTTAGTACCGAAATTAGTGCTATAGAATAAAGTCGGGTCATCTTGGTGCTGTATTTCAGTACTGAAATCAATATTAAAATATTAAGGTGGATAATCCAAATAATGAATTTTAGTACCGGAATTAATAATATACAACTCAGTCGGGCCATCATGGTGTTGTTTTTCAGTATTGAATTATTAACGTGGTCAATCTCAATGCTATATTTTAGTACTGAAATTAGTGATATAGAATTGAGTCATGCGTTCGACGAGCTGTTTTCAGTACTGAAATCAATACAACAATATTAACATGGATAATCGCTGTACCGAATATTAGTAACAAATTTGTGATATACAGCTAAGTCTTATGATCGTCGTTTTGTTTTAGATAAGCAGTGACGGCCAGTCGAAACTAGGTACTCCCAATACATTTAGTTGGGACAAAGTCACATCATGTTTTAACCCTGTGTGGGGGATTAGAAACAAACATAACATTGGCATCCGTCGGGAACACAACTAGCAACATGACTGACACTGTGCCCGTTCCATTCGTTGCAACGCGATTTGCATACATCCAAGTTACAGTCACCCTTGTCGATTATTGGTCTGCAATTACCCGCCGTCACTTTCACGGCCACATCTGTGGAAGTAATTAACAAATAGAAAAATCAGTAGGTTGCGATGGATCAACTACATCCATGGTTATACTAATATTGAACTTGGTAAGAGAACATGCATAGACATACAACAATTAGATGAAAATAACTTCTATGAAGAATTAATGTACCTCGGGACAGAACCACGAGAGTGACAGCAAGGACTAGGAGGAACATGCAGCGAGTCCTCATGATTGGTGGAAAACTTTGCAAGTTACCGTGCTGATATGGTGAGCTTTGAATCCGATCGAAGATGTTTTGGTGTGTGCCTAACTCGGGTGGATGGCAAGGGTTTATATAGGAGGCTCATGCTTATCTTCTCTCAAAATATTAATTGTGTTATAACTGCCAAAGCAAAGATAAGGTTGGACAAATTAATGTACCAGACCTTTTTGATATAGCTTACCAGGTTTACGGCTTGGTTAATTAATGCACGGAGTCTTTTTCAGATGGCTTACCATGTTTACCGCTCCATAAATTAATCTACGAAGTCTTTTTGAGGTAGTTTATTACGTTCGTCGGGTGGTAAATTGTTGGAAGTGTGCCCTAGGGAAAATAATAATGTATTATTTTATTTTCATCTTCATAATTAATGTATATACTTTTATGCTATAACTGAAATGGTTCTTGAATGTGAGATTAAGAGGAAAACTCAGTTACGTGTGTTGAAACATACACACGAAGTAGTTCATATTGCATGATGATCTTGTTTTCCTGATCATAGGACGTTGTTAAAGTAACAAAGATTCCATCAACATTGAGAGCATGTTGCTAGCAAAACAATGGTATTGGATAGACCTAACCCGTGATATACTATAAGATCACATAGTCACTTAGTTACCAGTAAATCATGTCAAGTGTTAACGTATACTCACGTCCTTATATCAGGAGAATGGTGTTTACCTTCAGGCCAGAATATTATTTTGGGGTTGTCGAACATTACCCGTAAATGGGTAATCGTAACGGTAACATTTGGGTACATCAGAAAAGTATGTGTAAGAACTCGATGATTCGATACTAGAATTTCCTCCGACGACGATGGAGAGATTCTCTCCGGCCCTCTCAGTGTTATGGTATCCACCATCGTCTGTCCATACACAACGTGATATGATGACGGAGAAATCGAAATACGAAAAATGATACTTTCAGCCTGCAGTTGGTCTCATACACACTATAACTAAATAATATCCATGTCTTTCTTCATCATATATATGAGTTTTGCTTCCGTGCAACCTCCTTCAAAAATTTGCACAAATCTTAAAGTTACTTAAAAAAAAGGCTATCGCCATATCAGCTTGCAGCTCGAGGATATTGAATAGATTGATTTGGATAGAAAAGAATATTTATTATCCTTGATTGAAGGGGTATTTCCTAATCGCCATTTTTAGCCCGCATCAGAATCCGTAAACTTTTCAACGGGTGTATGGAAGCAAAGTTCCATCATATATAAAAGAAAAGAAGGGAATCTGGCGTTCATAGTGACGGCAGCATTTGGCTTCTAGCTGCAGATTAATTAACGGTGACAAAAAAGCATCAGCCTGACGGAACGACAGAACATTACATCCCTAAGTAACACAGTAAATTGTTTATCTTTTTGGAGTAATTAAGTTGTTCAACACAATAGACAAGGCACAAGGTATGGGCCGGAACAAGTGAATCCATGGCGTTTCTTGGCTTGTGGCTAGTACATTCGTGCCGTTGAGGAGGATGGAGAGTTTTCTTTTTTTGCAAAAAGGAAAAGAAAATTGAAGACCGGGAGATGTGCACGGCCTGGCACGTAGTAACACATGTGCGTACGTGTCCACTGTGCAGCTTGTACGGCATTGCACTACTATACTATACGTACAACTACAACAAACAAAACGACGATGAGATGAGAACGATCATGGAAGGTGAGCAAACTGATCCAGTCCGGACACAACAACATGGGCTTAATCAGCCTCAAGCAGTCGACAGTAGTAATAGTAGTAGTTAATTAACAAGAAGACGGTTTGTTTAAGCGAGCTGGTGGCCACAAGCCATGCATGCGCGCGCACCAGACATGTGTTGGGCTCGGCGGAGGCGGTTGCGGCATGCACATGCACATGCACGAGCCGGTGAGTCAGCAGCATACATGCAGCATGCAGGTGCCAGCCCCATGCATGCACAAGCTACACTGCATATATACTTGCTCCCTTCCTAAATCTAAGTCTTTTTAGACATTTCAAATGGCAACACCATACGGATGTAGGTAGACATATTTTAGAGCGTAGATTCATCCACTTTGCTCCGTATGTAGTCATTTGTTAGAATCACTAAAAAAACTTATATTTAGAAACGGAGGTAGTATTTTCTTCCAAAAAAAGAATAAAATTAAGAAGAGGTCTCCAAGCTGCACTGTATGGCGTATTTCCATCGACGCCTCGTGCCTTTTGGTATACGGTAGTATATTCCATTCGAATCCATTCCGTTCAGGTAGGTGCTGTACCACACATAGTGCAGTACACGTACCATTTCAGGCACTCACAGTCACAGTGCTAGCCCTCCAGTACTGTACCCAGTCCCATGCAAAAAAGAAAAGTACTGTACACAGTGCAGCACACGTTGCGACCGGTGCGTCCGTACGCTCTGCGTCAGCGGATAACTGGGTCGCCTGCGCTCGTGCGCCCCCGAAGTAGACGTTGCGAGCCTGCGGGTTCAGGCTACCCGCCACCGACCGCATAGTGGGTTCTGCCGGGAGCCATAACCCACAGCCATTTGAATGAAGGTGACAAGGAGTTTATTACATGCATCACCGGTGGACGATGCAACTTTTGGCAGTGGCGAGCATTAGGGCCGTTTAATTGGCGATATTCGGCAAAGGTGGCAATGCCTTTTCGGCCGCACCAGGGCTACCACGACTTTGAGTCCTGGACGGATAGCTATCCTGGGCACTGGAGACCGAGTGCCATTTTTTTTTCGAGAAAATTTTCAATCTATTCTCTTATATCATAGCAGTACAACAAATAATAGAAATAATAAAAATTACATCCAGATCCATAGACCACCTAGCAACGACTACAATCACTGAAGCGAGCCGAAAGCGCGCCGCCGTCATCACCCTTCCCTCGCCGAAGTCTGGCACAACTTGTTGTAGTAGACAGCCGGGAAGTCGTCGTGCTAAGGCCCCGTAGGACCAGCGCACCAGAACAGCAACCGCCGCTGATGAAGAATAACGTAGATCGAAACATAGACAAACCACAACCAGATCCGAGCAAATCCACTGAGGATGGATCCGCCGGAGACACACCTCCACACGCCCACCAACGATGCTAGACGCACCACCGGAATGGGGACTAGGCGGGGAGACCTTTATTCCACCGAGTGCCATTGACACGTACACACGTTGGGGATTTTTTTTTTAAACTATGATGTTTTTCATAGCAAATTCGAAAACTATACGCCCTAATGCATAAAAATCGAAACTATGACCCCATCGGCCTTCTGTTGGCCGAAGAGGGACATTTCGGCCTATCGTTGGCCGAAGGGGGCTCTTCAGCCTCCCGTTGGCCGAAGAGTGCCCAGCTGGGCCGAAGATAGTATTTTCGGGTTTTCGTTGGCCGAAGAGCACTCTTCGGCTTCCCGTTGGCTGAAAAGTGTCAGGGGCACAAAACGTAATTAATATGCCCTCTAATGAAAAAGTTATCAACATGAAAAATCTTCGCCTCGCCGAAACGGTTTATTTTGATATAAAAGTTGTCTTAATCCGATATCGTATGCAACCTATAGAGCCAAAACAAGGTCAGGGGCAGAAGTTGCAGAGTTACTTTCGACAGACCGAATGGATGTGAGAAAATTTGTCACGGGACACCCGGTGCACTCGGTGAGACCGTGTGGAATACGAAAGAGTACACAAATTTGGTCACGTTCACTCAGTGAGACCGAACCAAACCACTCGGAGGCTCCGAATGAATCCGAAAAATTGCCAAAAAGAATCATCATAGTTTCAAAAAAATCCATGTTGGGCACTTGGGCTCCATGTGACAATGCCTTCCTTTTTTATCGGGGCTACCACGTGGAAAGGCGACAACTATCCTGGACAACGGAGAGTGCCATTGAAGACAAATACGTTGGGCACTTGGGCACCATGGATTGGTACAACTTTTGGATGAAATGATTGGTGTGCGAAACATAACATTGGGTACCTAACCTGTGCGACGCGATCGAGTAGACATCTTAGCTGCAGTAGACTTGTGCTGTTGTGCACAACATGATGATCCGCGGACAAACCTCACGCCCACGGCCCCGTTAATTAGGATGTGCGTTTGATTGATCCATCTATGGTTACTCTATTGCTCGCTCCGTTTCAAGGTACTCATTCTATTTCAAAATAAGCGTCCATAGCTTATTACAACTTTATACTAAAGCTATATTAAATCAGCGACACTTATTTGAACGGACGGAGTATATTAATTTTCTCAAACGGATTTAAATCTCATCTGGATGAGAATTACTAAAGTCTCATCTAACTCCCTCTCTCAAAAGTCAACTTTGGTATGGTTGACCCAGTAAGCCACCGGACGCTTTAAAAATCGCTCGAGGGTTAACTCAAGCATTCCCTTGTTGATTGGCGACATTCAGTTATGGCTTTTGGCAGTGGCTAGCATAGGACCATTTAATTGGCAATATTGACAAATTGCCTTTTCCATCAATAGTTACTGTACTATATTACTCACTCCATTCCAATGTATATTAGTAGTTCTTTTATTAAATGTCAAACATTTCTATGGTTGGCCAAGTAAACCTACCACCCCTCTAAAATGTCTCGAGTGTTCGCCTGGAAGGGCGAGCATTCCGTTGTGCAATTCCAACTTGAACTGGAAAATGATTTGCACTTGGGAAGAAACTTGATGGTCATGTCACCGTGGACATCGACCCGGTTTTGCAAAGCTCTTTATATGAAAAATGGACGTGGCTCTAGCGGAACAATCCTCGGTTGGGTGGCCACTATAGCGGTTAGCCAAAGTCAAGGGAGTGGTTACCGATCGAGATACACTGGTAGTACGTAAATATTAATTTACATTCTTTATGCATAAGAATATGATCGTTTTCATAATTTTGTTGTTGTTGTTGTCTTTGTCCAAATCTGACCTCTGTCTTTTGATTGTTCCATGAAGCAAGTCATGAAGACCCCTAGGCCATCGCCTTTTCACTAAAAAGACCCTAGGCTCACAAAGTCAATCACAACCACGTCCCTAGCAAAAAAATAATTCACAAACATATGAAATTCGTTGCAAACCGAGCGCGATTAAAAAAAAACGTGAAGCAGAGACACAAGCGCCACACGACTCCCACGGCCGGGGGTTTGGTCGCCGGCATTTCCGGCGGCGTCGCGTCACTACCGTTGCCGTTGAAACACCACCGGTCTCCCGTCCACGTGGCACCCACCCCCGTCCTACGTGTCCCCGGCCCCACCTCTCCCGGCCGTTGCCTCCTCCCTTTTAAACCCCCGGCGCCACCCCGCCTCTCTCCAGTCACTCACCGTCCGCTCCCCGCCGTCAACCTCCCTCCAACGGTCATATCCCCATCCCCATCACTCCCCATCGCTCTCACCACTCATCCCACAGATTTCTCCCAGATTCGATCGACCCCCGCAGCCTTTAATCAATCACCTTTCCGCGGCCAAGAAGCTTCCAGGATCGGATCCCGGCGAGGGGAAGCCAAGCTCTACTTGCTCCAGCCATGGTGGAGATGGAGGAGGGGGCGCGGCGGCGGGTGGTGGTGGAGGTGTGCAACGCGCGGAACCTGATGCCCAAGGACGGGCAGGGCACGGCGTGCGCCTACGCGGTCGTCGACTTCGACGGCCAGCGCCGCCGCACCGCCACGCGCCCGCGGGACCTCAACCCGCACTGGGGCGAGCGCCTCGAGTTCCCCGTCCACCACCCGGGCGCCATGGCCGACACGCTCGAGCTCAACGTCTACAACGACAAGAAGGCCGTCGCCGGGTCCGGCCGCCGCGGGGGCACCTTCCTCGGCAAGGTCAAGGTGGCCGCCGCCTCCTTCGCCAGGGCCGGGGACGAGGCGCTCGTCTACTACCCGCTCGAGAAGCGCAGCGTCTTCTCGCAGATCAAGGGCGAGATCGGCCTCAAGATTTGGTTCGTCGACGACCCGCCACCCGCCCCTGCTGCCCCTGCCCCCGCGCCCGAGGGGGAGAAGGCTCAGGCCGGTGATGCCGCCCCTGCGGACAAGAAGGACCCCGCCGAGGCTGCTGCTGCTGCTGCTCCTGCCGCTGCCGACGAGAAGAAGCCGGACGCAGCGGCGACCGCGGAAGAGAAGAAGGCAGAGGACGCCAAACCAGAGGAGAAGAAGCCTGAGGACGCGGGCAAGAAGAAGTCGCCTGAGAAGGGGAAGAAGAAGGACGGCGACAAGCCCAAAGACGGCGACAAGCCCAAGGAGGAGGGCAAGAAGGAGGTGGCTGTGCCGCCTTCTCCGTCCAAGGCCCCGCCGCCCTCGCCGTCCAAGATGCAGCTGGCCACGGCCGGGGTCGCCGGCGATCTCGAGATCCTCCCCCAGACCGCTGCCGAGCGGAGCATGGCCTCCTCGGGTGGCGGCAGCGCGTCCTACGACCTGGTGGACCGCGTGCCTTACCTGTTCGTCCGGCTTCTCAAGGCCAAGAAGAGTCAGGACGGCGGCGACAAGCAGCCGCTGTACGCGCAGCTCTGCATCGGCGCGCACGCCGTGCGGACCCGAGCCGCCACGGCCGCCGGCGAGTGGGACCAGGTCTTCGCGTTCCACAAGGCCAGCCTCACCGCCTCCTCGCTGGAGGTCACCGTGCACGAGGAAGCCAAGAAGCCGGAGAAGGAGGGCGAGCCCACCCCGCCGGACGCGCACCTCGGCTTCGTCTCCTTCGACCTGCAGGAAGTGCCCAAGCGGTCGCCGCCGGACAGCGCGCTCGCGCCGCAGTGGTACACCCTGGAGGGGCACGCGGAGGACGGCGCCCCGGCCTGCGACGTCATGCTCGCCGTGTGGGTCGGCACGCAGGTCGACGAGGCGTTCCAGGAAGCATGGCAGTCCGACTCCGGCGGCAACCTCGTCCACACCCGCTCCAAGGCGTATCTCTCCCCCAAGCTATGGTACCTCCGCCTCAGCGTCATCCAGGCGCAGGACCTGCGCCTGCCGTCGCCGCCGGACGCCAAGGCGAAGCAGTTCGGCCCCACCTTCCCGGAGCTGTACGTCAAGGCGCAGCTGGGCGCCCAGGTGTTCAAGACCGGCCGCATCGCGCTCGGCAGCGCCGCGGCCGGGGCGTCCAACCCGAGCTGGAACGAGGACCTGCTCTTCGTCGCCGCCGAGCCCTTCGACCCTTTCCTCACCGTCGCCGTGGAGGACGTCTTCTCCGGGCAGCCCGTCGGCCAGGCGCGCGTGCCTCTCTCCACGGTGCACCGCCGCTCCGACGACCGCGTCGAGCCGCCCTCGCGCTGGCTCAACCTCTGCGGCGACGAGGCCCGGCCCTACGCCGGCCGGGTGCACGTCCGCGTCTGCCTCGAGGGCGGCTACCACGTGCTGGACGAGGCGGCCAACGTGGCCAGCGACGTACGCGCCGCCTCCAAGCAGCTCTCCAAGCCGCCCGTGGGCATGCTGGAGGTGGGCGTCCGCGGCGCCTCCAACCTGGTGCCTATGAAGATCGCCAAGGACGGCGCCAGCGGCTCCACGGACGCCTACGTCGTGCTCAAGTACGGGCCCAAGTGGGCGCGCACCCGCACCATTCTCGACCAATTCAACCCGCGCTGGAACGAGCAGTACGCCTGGGACGTCTTCGACCCATGCACCGTGCTCTCCATCGCCGTCTTCGACAACGCCAGGTACACCGCCTCGCCCGGAAAGAAGGACGCCCGCATCGGCAAGCTCCGCATCCGGCTCTCCACGCTGGACACCAACCGAGTCTACTCCATCAACTACGCGCTCACAGCGGTGCACCCCGTCGGCGTGCGCAAGATGGGCGAGCTGGAGCTGGCCATCCGCTTCACCTGCCCGTCCTGGCTCACGCTGATGCAGGCGTACGGCAGCCCGCTGCTGCCGCGCATGCACTACGTCAAGCCGCTGGGCCCTGCGCAGCAGGACGTGCTGCGCCACACCGCCATGCGCATCGTGTCCGGCCGCCTCGCGCGCTCCGAGCCGCCGCTGGGGCCGGAGGTGGTGCAGTACATGCTGGACACGGACACGCACGCCTGGAGCATGCGCCGGAGCAAGGCCAACTGGTTCCGCGTCGTCGGCTGCCTCTCCCACCTCGCCACCGCCGTTAGGTGGGGTCATCGGGTGCGCACCTGGGAGCACTCGCCCACCACCGTCCTCGTCCACATGCTGCTCGTCGCCGTCGTGCTCTGCCCGGAGATGATCCTGCCCACCGTCTGCCTCTACCTCTTCCTCGTCCTCCTCTGGCGCTACCGCTGGCGCCCCCGCGAGCCGGCCGGCATGGACCCGCGCCTCTCCCACGTCGACAGCGTCAGCCCCGACGAGCTGGACGAGGAGTTCGACGGCCTCCCCTCCGCCCGCCCCGCCGACGTCGTCCGGGCGCGCTACGACCGGCTGCGCGCCGTGGCCGGGCGCGCGCAGACGCTGCTCGGCGACGTGGCGGCCCAGGGGGAGCGCGTGGAGGCGCTGCTGTCATGGCGCGACCCGCGCGCCACGGGGGTGTTCGCCGTCGCCTGCCTGCTGGCCGCGCTGGTGCTCTACGCCGTGCCGTTCAAGGCGCTGCTGCTGGGCATGGGCTTCTTCTACCTCCGCCACCCCAGGTTCCGCGGCGACATGCCCTCCGCCGGATTCAACTTCTTCCGCCGCCTCCCCTCGCTCTCCGACCGGGTGCTCTAGCCAGGATCGATCGATCGTTGTTTTTCTTTGAGCTTGCTTAGTGTTGCTGTACTGATCCATTGCTGCTGCTGCTGCTTAGTGGGATCATCGTTTAATTTGATCATTTGTTTGCACACAGAAAGAAAGCCTCTGAGGCCTACTTAGTGATGCTAATCTCAATAATAATAAAGATGGCTGCTGCCTAGTGTATTCTTTGATTCAGAATCAGAGTCTTGATGATCATGATCCTGAAAATAAGACTGCTTTATGTTGTAAAACAGTGAAGAGTCAACTGAACTTGAATACATTCTACAGCTTCCTGAAGAAAAGAAAGAAGATGTGTACATCTTCATGGCTTATCAATGCACACATTCTACTGCTTACTGAAGAAACAAGATGTACTGATCATCTTGCAGGCTCGCCACACTTACCTAATCGCACACCACTTACTTACTAAATTACTCCTTTGTTCAGCTCACCCTTTGCACTTGCACTTGCCGACTGATGTGTCACTGAGATCTATGCAGCCTTGTTGACACTGAGGTGAGCATTGCATTGCATTGCACGCATGCTGATGGTTTAGCAGAGTCTTCACGTGCATGCCTTTTCCCGCCATGTGGGAGGCAGGATTCAGGATTTCGGACAAAAAACTAGAGAAATTCATTTGCTTGGGCTCATATACACGTAGTACGTACTGGGAGCACCTGCAGGGAAAATCATGGCTTGCGGCAGCCACAGCGGGACTGGGAGTGAGGAACTGGCAGGTAGTGAGTGGGTGCGTGATCCTGTGCGCGCACTGAAAATGATGTGACGGCCTGATCTAGGATAGGAGCTCGCCTTTTCGTGAAGCTCAAAGTGTTTATCTTGTCGGGTGGGCTGTTTTTTTTGGAACGGAATCCATCTGTAACGGTTGTTATTAGCTACAGTACACTAGTTCAGGGGAGGAGTCTGATGCAAGATTTTCTTCAAATTTTACGCGATCAGGCCTCAAAAGCTTCGAACGGTAGTTAGTTCCCAAACTGTTTTTTTTTTTGGATTCAAGGCTCAACAATATCATAAGGACCTCCTCATTTCCCTATACAATTGAACAAAATACACCAAAAGAAGATGGGGGTGCAGTTTCCAGAGAACAAATACACCAAAGTACTTAATTTATACTCCCTCCGTCCCAAAATAAGTGTCTCAACTTTGTACTAACTTTAGAGGGAGTAGTAAGGATGTGGAAGCTACGTCACGCAGTCGATGCTGTAGTAGTAAAAGTTTATCCCAAACGCAGAGCGTGTTGCCCGACTCCTCCCGTGTCGCCCCTGCGCGGCGACCGGGGGGAACCCTAGCGCCGCCGCGTCCTCGTCCCTCCCCCAACCTCTCCTCCTCGCCGCCGCCGGGCAAAGCCCGGTCGGCGTCGGCGGCGGCAGGATCTCTTCTCCCACGGCTCGCTGGATTTGGCGCGGGCGGATCGCGGCGGTGGTTGGCGGCGCGCTGGAGGCGGGACGCGCCAGCGCGGGCTTGGGGGCGACGGCAGTTTCCCCTGGTGTGCGTGGGAGTCCCTTCGGGGCGCGCGGCGGCGGCCCTCGGCGGCGCTCCGGCGTGTGCAGGCGGCGGAGGTCCCTGTGCGCGGTCGGCGGCTCCGTCTCTGACCCGGACGCCGCGGGGGATGGCGGCGGCCCGGCGTGGCCGGCGATCTGGATGCGGTGGTGCCGGCGGCTCGCTGATCTGCCGGTGCTCCAGGGTTCTGCCTGGTGGTGCTGGTGGTGACGGCGGCCCGTGCACGAGAGTTGGATCCCTTCGAACTGATCTGGGTGAAAACTTGCTTTCGGCGTCTGCTAAGGCCGGCGGTGGCGGCGCTATCTGCGCCGTTCCCTTCTTGAAGGCATCGCCGTGGAGAAGTTCGAGGCCACTCTCTGCTACCTCTGGGGGAAACCCTAGATCGGATGATCGGATGACGGCGGCGCTCTGGTGTCGTTCCTCCCATGGGGGCGTCATTCTTGAAGGTACACACGTGATCGAGGGACCAGAGGGCGGATTCTTTGGTGGAGGGGTGCTTCATCCTACACACTGATGGAGACGGATCTTGACGGCGTGGCGCAGTGCAGATTCGGAGTTCGCTGTGGGAGGATGGACTCGCGCAAGAGGACGACGCTGTCGGGCGTCGTGGTGGCGTCGATGGCACAGAGACCTGGCACGGTACATGCAACAGTACAACTCTGAAGATGGATTGGTGGCAGGTGGCTGCGGTGGCCTCATACCCGGCAGGCGTCCTGGTTGAGGAGTGCGCCGGACTGGTAGGTGCCCCATACCCGGCAGGCGTCCTGGTTGGGACCCCAGGTCTTAGATGTTTAGGTTTGGCTGCGATGTCTGTTTGGTATTAGGCCCAGACTATCTGCGCCCCTTCATCAATTGGATAGGTGTAGCGACAGTTGTTGCTTAGACGGTGGCTTTAGTCTTGCTGTTGTATGGCTTCGTAAGGTCTTGTAAGAATAATTAATAAAGTGGCCATATGCATCGCCCAGATGCAGAGGCCGGGGGTCATCCTCCTTTTCTAAAAAAAAATACATTGGCTAAATGAGTTTCTAAGATAAAGCTTAGGCCGCATAGTTGTGGCATGTATCTTCTTCCTTGTATGACTTTACAATCCTAAACTAAAGTTGTGATCCAAACACTTTTATATTTCTTTACAAAGGAAGTATATAAAAAAATGACCAGCAACGTTCGCAGAAATAGTTACATCCAGTCTGATGGAAAAAGAATTAACTTTACTGTCAAGTTTCTTCTGTTGACAACTAACATACTCTAGGTTGTTTTTATTTCAAAAATAATAAAATACTGGCAGAATATATTTGGATGGCCAAGGGTTCGGAAATAGATGCCTACTTATCTCCCTAGGAATCAATTTTTTTCTTGTCCACTGTCAGATCTGAGACAAAAGAGTTATTGTTCCATTTGCAAATGGTCATCATATTCATAAAATTATGTATGTTATAGAAAAGAAATATTCTTCTGAATTTCTTGGGACACATTTGGATTGAATCCCGAGGAAAACACAATAGATTGTTTTGGCAAATGAGTGAGCTCTTTGAGAGAGGTAGCTGAGATGACAGAAGAAGCATATAGTGTGTGTGTACGTCGTTGGCGAGCGCGGGCAGGCAGGCCAGAGGTGGGGAGCTGGGCGGTCGGGGTGGACGGGACGCTTTGGCGGAGATCCGCTCAAGGCTGGAGGAGAGCATGGAGGAGGCCGTGGCCTGGAGCACTAGTAGAAAAAGGGGCTTTTACCCCGGTTGGTAAGGGCCTTTTGTCCCGGTTTTCGAACCGGGACTAAAGGGTCGTTACTAAAGCCCTAACCCTTTAGTCCCGGTTCTTACACGAACCGGGACAGAATGTCCTCCACGTGGCCGCTGCTGCCAGCCCAGGCAGGGGGGACCAATAGGCATCCACGCGTCAGCATTTCAGGGGCTGGGGTTTTTGTTTTTTTTTGAAGGGGGGGTTGGGGGTTTTGGGGGGTTAATTTAGGTGTTTCATATATTGTGTTAGCTAGCTAATTAATAGAGAGAAGTGTCCTCTCTTATCTCCGTGCTTGGTCGACGCTATGTACTATATACGTATGGAGAGGACTAGACACGCATACTATATGCTTACAGAGAGAAGTGATATATTCCGTCTGTTCAAAATATGTATAGCTGTTTTTGTATAGCTTTAATACAAAGTTGTATAAGCCATCACCCGCCCCTTTCCACGAAAGCTCATGTTGTAGAAGCCTTTTGCAACATAGATGACGTTGCAGGATATTTTGTTTCGTCTTCACTTTTTCAGAACACATGGATGTTGTTGTGGAAGGAAATGTTGTAGAGGAATTTGCATCTTCTCCGAACCGTTTTCCCTCCGATCTCCACAACGGGAGTCTTGTTGCGCTAAGCCTTCTACAATAAAAGGCTTTTTGCAAATCTTTTTCGAATCCTTCTATTTCCTCAGATCACTGCAACAAGGGTATTGTTGCATTCGGCTTTCTGCGTTGCAGATCTTTTATGAACCGTTTTTTTCCTCGGATCATCGGTGGTTGTGCGGGGCCAGACATTCGTGTGCGCGAGAGAGGTCGAAAGGAAAGGAACCGCTAGAGGTAGTGTTCTGTGGGCCACGCAAGACGGAGGAGGCGGCGGACGCTCGCGTGCGATCCGCCATCTAAAACGAAGCGTTTCTGGTTAAGCCCACATCAAGTTACGTTGCAAGGAAGCTTGGGGACGCACTGGAGTAGCTAGTCGAGGATTGTTCCGCAAGAGCCAAATCCATCTTCACGAGTAGCTTTGCAAAACCTGTTTGCCGATGTTCAAGATGACAAGACCATCATCAAGTAGCTAGTCGAGGATTGTTCCGCTAGAAACAACAAGGGAATGCTCGCGTCCTTCGAACTGAATTAACCCTCGAGGAATTTTTAAAGGGCCAGGTGGTTTACTGGGCCAACCATAGAAAAGTTTGACTTTTGAGAAAGGAAGTTAGATGAGACTTTGTTAATTCTCATCTAGACGAGATTTAGCAAATCTGTTTGAGAAAACTAATATGGTACCATCGGAACGGAGCGAGTGATAGAGTAACTATCGATCGGTCAAATGCCCATCCTAATTAAGGGGCGAGAAGTTTGTTCCCGGATTATCATGTCGTGCAGAAGTCTACCACAGCTAAGATACGTACTCGGTCGCATGGCATAGGTGCTCAATGTTATGTTTTGCACACCAATCAGTTCATCCAAAAGTTGTACTAAACCATGGAGCCCAAGCGCCCAGCGTACGTACTTGTGAATGGTACTCTTCGGTGTCCAGGATACTCCTTTCGTCCCATAATATAGTTCGTATAGAGTTTTTAAAAAGTTAATCTCTGATCGAGTTTATAGAGAAAACTATTTATATCTACAATGCCAAGTGGCCAAAACTTGTGAGATTTGATCTAATGATAGTTCGTATAGAATCTAATGATATATGTTTGGCATTCTAGATGTAAATGGTTTTTTGACTTTCTCCATAAATTTGATCAAAACTTGTGAGATTTGACTTTTCAAAAAATATATATAGTGCATTACATTATACTAGAACGGAGAGAGTAGTTGCTATCTTCCCACGTGGTAGCCCCCCGATCAAAAAGGGCATTGTCACATGGAGCCAAGTGGCCAACGTACGTACGTGTCAATGACATGACATTCTCCAGTGCCCATGATAGCTATCCTATCCGTCCAGGAGGTCCAGGTGCGGCCTCCAGGTGCAGGTGGTAGCCCCGGTCCGGTCGAAAAGGCATTGCCACCTTTGCCGAATATCGCCAAATTAAACGGTCCTATGCTCGCCACTGCCAAAAGCTGCATCGTCCACCGGTGATGCATGTACGTAATGTGTACCTCTGAGGTAGGAGTATAATAAACTGGTTGTCACCTTCATTCGAATGGCTGGCTCATGCATGGCTCCCGGCAGAACCCACTATGCGGTCGGTGGCGGGTAGCCTGAACCCGCAGGCTCGCAACGTCTACTTCGGGGGCGCACGAGCGCAGGCGACCCAGTTATCCGCTGACGCAGAGCGTACGGACGCACCGGTCGCAACGTGTGCTGCACTGTGTACAGTACTTTTCTTTTTTGCATGGGACTGGGTACAGTACTGGAGGGCTAGCACTGTGACTGTGAGTGCCTGAAATGGTACGTGTACTGCACTATGTGTGGTACAGCACCTACCTGAACGGAATGGATTCGAATGGAATATACTGCTCCGTTCCATAATATAAAAACGCTTTTAACACTAGAGTAGTGTTAAAAATGTTTTTATATTATGGGACAGAGGGAGTACCATATACCAAAAGGCCATACGGTGCAGCTTGGAGACCTCTTCGTAATTTTATTCTTTTTTTTTTGCGGGGAGGAAAATATATATGCAGTGTAGCTTGTGCATGCATGCTGCTGACTCACCGGCTCGTGCATGTGCATGCCGCAACCGCCCCCGATTTGGATCTGCCCCGCCGAGCCCAACACATGGTGCGTGCGCATGCATGGCTTGTGGCCTTGTGCAGAAGCTCATCGATCATGGCCACCAGCTTTGCTTAAACAAATCGGTTTCTTGTTAATCAATTATTATTATTACTGTCGACTGTTTGAGGCTAATTAAGCCCATGTTGTCGTGTCTGGACGGGATCAGTTTGCTCACCCTGGACGATCGATCTCATCTCATCGTCGTTTTGTTTGTTGTAGTTGTACGTATAGTATAGTAGTGCAATGCCGTACAAGCTGCACGGTGGACACGTACGCACATCCGCCACGTGCCGAACCGCGCACATCTCTTCATTTCATCTTTCTTTTCCTTTTTTGCGAAAATCTATCCGTCCTCCTCAACGGCACGAATGTACTGGCCAGAAACCAAGAAACGCCATGGATTCACTTGTTTCCATACCCTGTACCTTGTCTATATCGTGTTTAACAACTTATTATTGTATTTACCTGCAAAAAGATAAACAATTTACTGTGTTACTTAGGGATGTAATGCTCTGTCGGCCCGTCACCTGCATGCAGTGTAGCTTGTGCATGCATGGGGCCCGAGACCACCCAACACGTGAAAAATCACAAAACTGGCCCTTTGGCCGAAGTTCAGCACAAAATGGCCCTTTTTTAAAAATATTTTATAAAATGGCCCTACACGCATGACGCCCGCACCCGGGGCGCCATGCTAGATACCATAACGCCTCGGTCAAGGGCGCCATAGTGGTCAGCGCTGACTTGCCACGTTGGCAGGGATGCCACCATGGCGCCCCAGGCCAGGGCGCCGTGCTGATGGTCATGACGCCCCTGCTCAGGGCGCCATGCCCCTTGCGTGAACAAAACAGAGTCTCCCCTGTTTTCCCCTCCACATACCCTCACTTTCCCCCTTCTCCACCCCGGCCGCCCCACTCAATCCCCTACCTAATGCCCACAAAATTTCGTGGATCGGAGCTCCAAATCGGTGATTTAACCGTTCCTTCGACCCCTCAAGGTATTCTCCATCATTCCTCCTCTTTTTGTTGGTTGAAATCTCCACATTGTGGGGATTTGGGGAAACCCTAGGTCATCCAATTTTGCTATTTTTGTTGATGCATTTTGTTGTTTATGATTCTAGATGGCGAGGATCGTCAATGTGCATCATGTGGACTTTGTCTCCTTTGAGAAGGGAGACGCGGAGTATGGTGACCCGAAGAAGAAGCCGGTAGTGATGGTGTTTCCCACAAGTCCTAGCCTTGAGGAGGTTTTGGTTGAGCTTCGAAGAAGGTTGAATTGGATGGAAGAAAGCGATGGAGTAGACTTAATCGGAAGGTATAATGTTGGGTATGGGCAACATATTCGTTGGAAGATAATGCCTCTTCACTCCGAGTTTCATTGGGAAGCATATAAAGAGAGTGTGTTGGCCTCACAAGATAAATCATTTGAGTTATTTGCCATAAAGGTTGTTCGTGCTCGGCTGCACATTGATTTGAATCGGTGTGCATCTTCATATGATGTTAGAAGCCCGGTTCGAGATTCAACACATGTCATTCCGGATGTGCATGACACAACAATGAGCCAACCTCCAATGACCCAGTCAGCGCCGACGCGCATGGCGCCACTAACCGAGGCGTTATGGTATCTAGCATGGCGCCCCAGGTGCAGGCGTCATGCGTGTAGGGCCATTTTGTGAAATATTTTCAAAAGAGGGCCCTTTTATGCTGAACTTCGGCCAAAGGGCCAGTTTTGTGATTTTTCACGCCCAACACATATCTGGTGCGTGGTGTGCATGCATGGCTCGTGGCCTTGTGCAGAAGCTCATCGATCATGGCCACCAGCTCGCTTAAACAAATCGTCTTCTTGTTAATTCATTATTATTATTGTTACTGGCGACTGTTTGAGGATAATTAAGCCCATGTTGTTGTGTCTGGACACTGGATCAGTTAGCTCACCCTCGCATCCATGATCGAGCTCATCTCATCGTCGTTTTGTTTGTTGCATGCATAGTATAGTAGTGCAATGCCGTACAAGCTGCACAGTGGACACGTACGCACATGTGCTACTACGTGCCACAGGCCGTGCACATCTCTCCGTCTTCATTTTTCTTCTCCTTTTTTGCAAAAAAACTCTCCATCCTCCTCAACGGCACAAATGTACTTCCCCGCAAAAAAAAAAAAAAAGAGCACAGATGTACTAGCCAGAAACCAAAAAACCATGGGTTCACTTGTTTCCATACATTGTACCTTGTCTATCGTGTTTAATAACTTATTACTGTATTTACCCGCAGAAAAAAATAAATTAGCTTACTGTGTTACTTAGGGATGCATGTATGTTCTGTCGGCCCGTCAGGCTGATGCTTTTTTGTTACCGTTAATTAGTCTCTGCAGGTTGAAGCCAAACGCTGCCGTCCTTAACGCTAGATTTCCTTCTCTTCTTTTATGTATAGTGTATATAGAACTTTGCTTCCGTGCAAAAAAAAAAACAGAAATATTATTTTCCAAGTTATAGTGTGTTTGAGAGATTAAGTGAGCGGCTGATATTACTTTGCCCGAAAACGGACCTCCGGACCACTCCATGGATCGATGTAGTACCACATCGGATTGCAAAAGTGAACAAAATTGTCCGGTCAGACATATATCGGAGTTTTGCGGGTCTCTCTTGGAGATGCCCTTGCACCCATGGTCCACCCAAAAGGAAGGCGGGGCCCGCGCTTATGTAGTTGTGTGCCCTGTTTCCGCTGCAAAATCCCCACTCTATTCCTCCATCCCGCCACTCACCATCCAATTCCCACCCTTTTCTTCCACTGTCTTCCTCCCTCCCGCCACCGACACATGGAACCGGACGATAGCATGCCGGAGTTGAAGGTGGTGGGGGTGCAGGAGGATCCCAAGATCACCCTCGCTCGGAAGATCAACTGGGCGACACAGAAAAATGCAACTAGACGACATGTCTTATCATAGGCTCGTCGCTGCCGCCATGGCCGCGGCCAACACGGGCTCGTCGGCCGTTCGTCCGCCACGGTCAGAGTCGCGCGCACGTCCACCACGCCGCAGACGCATGGCTTACATCCACAACCGCATGCCTCCCGTTTCTACCTCTCCCGTGGACTGCTCGCCAGAGGTGAGCGTCGTGGCGCCGGCCACGCCCGCGCCCATGGCCATCGACCTCAACGCCACACCGATGGTCGGAGGGTCATCTACCAGGGGCCAAAGGAAACATGCGCGTGAAATCCCGGCCGACATGTGTTCCGACGCCTGCAACTTGTTCGACACAACGCACACAACGCCGGCGACCATGGATGATGACACGACCAATCGTTTCTGTTGGGGAACGTAGTAATTTCAAAAAAATTCCTACGCACACACAGGATCATGGTGATGCATAGCAACGAGAGGGGAGAGTGTTGTCTACCTACCCTCGTAGACCGAAAGCGGAAGCGTTATATCAACGCGGTTGATGTAGTCGTACGTCTTCACGATCCGACCGATCCAAGTACCGAAAGCATGGCACCTCCGAGTTCTGTACACGTTCGGCTCGGTGACGTCCTCGCCTTCTCGATCCAGCAAGAGGGGCGAAGTAGTAGATGAGTTCCGGCAGCACGACGGCGTAGTGACGGTGTTAGTGAAGAACAATCTTCGCAGGGCTTCGCCTAAGCACTACAAAAACTATGACGGAGGATAAACTAGAGGAGACAGGGTTGCCGGCACACGGCTTGGTGTTTCTTGATGTGTCTTGGGTGCTAGCCCTACCCCTCTATTTATATGTTGAGCCTTGGGGTCGAAACTTGGAGTAAAAGCCCCCACAAAGTCGGTTTCACCCGAAAGGCAAGAGTCCTTCTCGGACTCCAGGGCCAGACGCCAGGGTTCCCGGCGTCTGGACCCAGACGCCAGGGACCCTGGCGTCTGGCCCCTGGACTCCGCAAAACTTCCTTTTGCGCTTTCCAAAAACCTCGTGGGCTTTCCCCTTTGGCCCAGATAAAGTGTTCTCGTGCCCAAACATTTCGGGTAACATCCGGAACCCCTTCCGATGGATTCCGAAACCTTTCCGGAGATCAAACACTACTATCCACATATCAATCTTTACTTCTGGACCATTCCGGAGTTCCTCGTCATATCCGTGATCTCATCCAAAACTCCGAACAACATTCGGTCACCAACATACATAACTCATAGTACTATATCGTCAACGAACGTTAAGCGTGCGGACCCTATGGGTTCGAGAACTATGTAGACATGACCGAGACACCTCTCTGGTAAATAACCAATAGCGGGACCTGGATGCCCATATTGGCTCCTACATATTCTACGAAGATCTTTATCGGTCAGACCGCATAACAACATACGTTGTTCCCTTTGTCATCGGTATGTTACTTGCCCGAGATTCGATCGTCGGTATCTCAATACCTAGTTCAATCTCGTTACCGGCAAGTCTCTTTACTCGTTCCGTAATACATCATCCCGCAACTAACTTATTAGTTGCAATGCTTGCAAGGCTTATAGTGATGTGCATTACCAAGTGGGCCCAGAGATACCTCTCCGACAATCGGAGTGACAAATCCTAATCTCGAAATACGCCAACCCAACAAGTACCTTTGTAGACACCTTTAGAGCACCTTTATAAGCACCCAGTTACGTTGTGACGTTTGGTAGCACACAAAGTGTTCCTCCGGTAAACGGGAGTTGCATAATCTCATAGTCATAGGAACATGTATAAGTCATGAAGAAAGCAATAGCAGAATACTAAACGATCGAGTGCTAAGCTAACGGAATGGGTCAAGTCAATCACATCATTCTCCTAATGATGTGATCCCGTTAATCAAATGACAACTCATGTCTATGGCTAGGAAACATAACCATCTTTGATCAACGAGCTAGTCAAGTAGAGGCATACTAGTGACACTCTGTTTGTCTATGTATTCACACATGTATCATGTTTTCGGTTAATACAATTATAGCATGAATAATAAACATTTATCATGATATAAGGAAATAAATAATAACTTTATTATTGCCTCTAGGGCATATTTCCTTTCACGGCCAGCCCTAGCCGCCCCTCCTCTTCTCCACTAAGGCCCATCTTGGCCCATTAAACTCCCCGGGGGGTTCCGGTAACCCCCCGGTACTCCGGTATGTGTCCGAAACTCCCCGAAACCATTCCGGTGTCCGAACATAGTCGTCCAATATATCGGTCTTTATGTCTCGACCATTTCGAGACTCCTCGTCATGTCCGTGATCATATCCGGGACTCCGAACTACCTTAGGTACATCAAAACACAAAACTCATAATACCGATCATCATCTAACTTTAAGCGTGCGGACCCTACGGATTCGAGAACTATGTAGACATGACCGAGACACGTCTCCGGTCAATAACCAATAGCAGAACCTGGATGCTCATATTGGCTCCTACATATTCTACGAAGATCTTTATCGGTCAAACCGCATAACAACATACGTTGTTCCCTCTGTCATCGGTATGTTACTTGCCCGAGATTCGATCGTCGGTATCTCAATACCTAGCTCAATCTCGTTACCGGCAAGTCTCTTTACTCGTTCCGTAATACATCATCCCGCAACTAACTTATAAGTTACAATACTTGCAAGGCTTATAGTGATGTGCCTTACCGAGAGGGCCCAGAGATACCTCTCCGACAATCGGAGTGACAAATCCTAATCTCAAAATACGCCAACTCAACAAGTACCTTTGGAGACACCTGTAGAGCACCTTTATAATCACCCAGTTACGTTGTGACGTTTGGTAGCACACAAAGTGTTCCTCCGGTAAACGAGAGTTGCATAATCTCATAGTCATAGGAACATGTATAAGTCATGAAGAAAGCAATAGCAACATACTAAACGATCAAGTGCTAAGCTAACGGAATGGGTCAAGTCAATCACATCATTCTCCTAATGATGTGATCCCGTTTATCAAATGACAACTCATGTCTATGGCTAGGAAACTTAACCATCTTTGATCAACGAGCTAGTCAAGTAGAGGCATACTAGTGACACTCTGTTTGTCTATGTGTTCACACATGTATTATATTTCCGGTTAATACAATTCTAGCATGAATAATAAACATTTATCATGAAACAAGGAAATAAATAATAACTTTATTACCGCCTCTAGGGCATATTAACACCCATAGTTCACATCGTCATGTGACCAACACCCCAAGGGTTTACTAGAGTCAATAATCTAGTTCACATCGCTATGTGATTAACACCCAAAGAGTACTAAGGTGTGATCATGTTTTGCTTGTGAGAGAAGCTTAGTCAACGGGTCTTTCATATTTAGAGCCGTATGTATTTTGCAAATATTCTATGTCTACAATGCTCTGCACGGAGCTACTCTAGCTAAATGCTCCCACTTTCAATATGTATCCAGATCGAGACTCAGAGTCATCCAGATTGGTGTCGAAGCTTGCATCGACGTAACTCTTTACAACGAACTCTTTAGCAACTCCATAACCGAGAAATATTTCCTTAGTCCTTTAAGGATAATTTTGACCAATGTCCAGTGATCTACTCCTAGATCAATATTGTACTCCTTTGCCATACTCAGGGCAGGGTATACAATAGGTCTGGTACATAGCATGACATATTTTATAGAACATATGGTTGTTGCATAGGGAATGGCATTCATTCTCTCTCTATCTTCTGCCGTGGTCGGGTTTTGAGTCTTACTCAATTTCACACCTTGTAACACAGGCAAGAACTCTTTCTTCGACTGTTCCATTTTGAACTACTTCAAAATCTTGTCAAGGTATGTACTTGTTGAAAAAACTTATCAAGCGTCTTGATCTATCTCTATAGATCTTGATGTAAGCAGCTTCACCGAGGTCATTCTTTGAAAAACTCCTTTCAAATACTCCTTTATGCTTTCCAGAAAAATTCTACATTATTTCCGATCAACAATATGTCATTCACATATTTTATCAGAAATGTTGTAGTGCTCCCACTCACTTTCTTGTAAATACAGGCTTCACCACAAGTCTGTATAAAACTATATGCTTTGATCAACTCATCAAAGCATATATTCTAGCTCCGAGATGCTTGCACCAGTCTATAGATGGATCGCTGGAGCTTGCATATTTTGTTAGCACATTTAGGATTGACAAAACCTTCTGGTTGCATCATATACAACTCTTCTTTAATAATCCATTAAGGAATGCAGTTTTGTTTATCCATTTGCCAGATTTCATAAAATGCGGTAATTGCTAACATGATTCGGGCAGACTTAAGCATCGCTACGAGTGAGAAAATCTCATCGTAGTCAACACCTTGAACTTGTCAAAAACCTTTTTTTCGACAAGTCTAGCTTTGTAGATAGTAACACTACTATCAGCGTCCGTCTTCGTCTTGAAGATCCAATTATTCTCAATGGCTTGCCGATCATCGGGCAAGTCAACCAAAGTCCATACTTTGTTCTCATACATGGATCCCATCTCAGATTTCATGGCCTTAAACCATTTTGCGGAATCTGGGCTCATCATCGCTTCCTCATAGTTCGTAGGTTCGTCGTGGTCAAGTAACATGACCTCCAGAACAGGATTACCGTACCACGCTGGTGCGGATCTCACTCTGGTTGACCTACGAGGTTCGGTAGTAACTTGATCTGAAGTTACATGATCAACATCATTAGCTTCCTCACTAATTGGTGTAGAAGTCACAGGAACAGATTTCTGTGATGAACTACTTTCCAATAAGGGAGCAGGTACAGTTACCTCATCAAGTTCTACTTTCCTCCCACTCACTTCTTTCGAGAGAAACTCCTTCTCTAGAAAGAATCCATTTTTAGCAGTGAATGTCTTGCCTTCGGATGAGTGATAGAAGGTGTACCCAACTGTCTCCTTTGGGTATCCTATGAAGACACATTTCTCCGATTTCGGTTTGAGCTTATTAGGATGAAACTTTTTCACATAAGCATCGCAACCCCAAACTTTAAGAAACGACAACTTTGGTTTCTTGCCAAACCACAGTTCATATGGTGTCATCTCAACGGATTTAGATGGTGCCCTATTTAATGTGAATGCAGCTGTCTCTAATGCATAACCCCAAAACGATGATGAAACGACCAATCGTTTCATCATGGAGAACATCGTTTTCGAGCGCGGGGCGCCACGGAGCTGCAGCTGCCCACCCGGCCCGTCGCCGACGCCCCGGTCCAGCGGCGACCGGTGGAGGGCAATCCGGAGCGCTAGCTCTTACTCGTCGGGCGCAGAGCCATCGGAATTCGTGGCGGCCTTTAGCCACTCCTGTAGGTCGGATTCATTGCCGGGCATGGCGGGCGGGGAAGACAAAGTGGATTTAGGGGAGAAGTGGAGAGGTCAAGTGAGTACGGACTGAGTTTGACTAGGGTTTGTTGGTCGGTCGTCAGATATTTGTGAGGGCTAGAGTGGGGTCGTTGCGGGCCAGGCCGACGTGGCGGGCGCGACGGGACGCCCTATATCCGCCCCATATATAAACTCGATATGAGCGTTGCCGGTTAGCCCAAACGTTTGAGACGTTCGGTGGATCATGTTTTCGTCTGAGACTGGTGGTTGGAGGCGCCCGGATACTCTTAATCCACCCCTACTCGCAACGTCGACTTCGGGCCAGGGCCCAGGAGGCGCACGGGCGCAGACGACCCAGTTATCCGCTGACGCAAAGCGTACGGACGCAGCGCACTGGGCGGCAGTGGAGTGCTAGCACTGAGTGACTGAAATGCTACTACTGTACGTGTGATGTAGTATGTGCAGTGCCGATCTGAACGGAATGGATTCCAGTGGAATATGCGCATGCGGACGGGTTACGTACCTACTGTATGGCTGTATACCATGCCAAAAGACGCGTAGATCGAAACACAAAATGCCATACGGTGAAGCTTGGTCACCTCTTTGTTTTCTTTCTTTTTGCTAGCTAGTGGCACCTGCAGCATGCACGCAATGCATCCCGCATGCCATGGCGCTGACTCCCCGGCTCGTGCATGTGCATGTGCATGTGCGCGCCGCAACCGCCTCCGATTTGGCGCCTCTCCATCGATCCGGTCGTTTGCTTAAGTCGTTTTCCTCTTAATTTAATATACTGTATGATTGACTATATAATTACTACCAGCGACTCTCTGACGACAATTAAGCCCTTGCTGTTGTGTCTACCCTCTCTCTTCCTCGACCTCGACGGCCCATCTCATCTCATCGCCATGGTTTTATGTTTTCTAGCTCGTGTAGTACACGGCCGTACAAGTTGCACAGTGATCACCCATGTACTACGTGCCGGACACTGCACATCTCTCCATCTTCCTCTTATCTTTATTTCTTTTTTCACAAAAATCTCTCTGCCCACCTCAACGGCACAAATATACTGGCCAGAAACCAGAAAAACGCCATGGATACCTCGTCTTGCGTGTTTAGATTTATCGTTTCGTTACCGTTAACTAATCCGTGGCACTCGTGCGCACTTCAAAAAAATAAATAGTCAGGAGACTTAATGGTCGCTGACATGTGGGCCCTCTAACAGGCTAGAGGGTGAAAATGGACAAATCTGACCCTTTCTTCAAAACTTTAGCAAAAAAGAACCCGATCCAAAAAAAGATCCACAAGACATGACGCCAGGGGTATCATGCTAGATAGCATGGGGCGCCATGCTAGCATGGCGCCTCAGCCCCTGGCGTTATGCAAAAGTGAGCCATTTTGTGAAAACCTTTTGAATTTGGTTCATCTGTGTCAAAGTTTCAGAAAAGGTCCAGATTTGTCAGTTTTCACGGCTAGTGGGTGGGAGAGGCGCTAATTGCAAATGGTGCACGGGCACCTTCATGCCCGTTATTAAAAATAAATTTTTATAGTGCAAAAAGTTTCAAAAAAATTGTAAACACACACATATCACGTATGTGCAAAAATTCATAACATTGTAATACTGTATGTTTATGGAGGTCACATTTTGTGGCTGGAGTGCTAATCACCAGCCAATTGATCCACCAGCTGTGATTTTGAAATGGGAAAACTTTGTTTTTGTCACTCTAGTTTTTGCCCACTTTACTTATGCCACTCTAGAATTTGACATGTCACTTTCGCCACCCTTAGCTTTTGACAATTATCACAATTGCCATTTCACGGCAAAAACAAAATTTTCAGAGTGGCAATTGTGATACATTTCAAAATCTAAGAGTGGCAGAAGTGATATAAAAAATTATTGCTTTTGCCATCCAATGGCATTTGTGATGTATTGTCAAAAGTTAGGAGTGGCAAAAGTGAGATGTCAAATTCTAGAGTGGCATAAGCAAAGTGGGCAAAAACTAGAGTGGCAAAAACAAAGTTTTCCCTTTTGAAATTCTCTCTCTCAAAACTGAAATTGATGCCTTACCTGGTGTGCCAGTGAGTTGTTCATTTCAGTTGATCAACGATGTGTTGTGTTGAAAGTGAGTTTACATTTTATACGTCACTGGTGACTGGTAGATGCTCATTACAAAATTTCTCCTGCCACTAAGCCCTAACCATAGTTCGCGCTTGCCCTGTCATTTACAAATGCAACTAACTGGATGTTGATCGACTTCCATATGTTAGCAAATCACGGCGCAAATGCAAAATGTTCGCGAACACGCCAGGCAGCTGATCCAAGCCAATATTGCTCTGTTCTGACCACAACAGCTGAAATGCTTGTACATCCTCTAACTTCTTATTTCTTTGCAACTAAGTAACTCATACTCCGCAAATATTTCAAATGTTAGCAAACCCATCAAATCTTACACACACCGCATCTCAGCCACGAGTCATCGATTAGTTTCTACGAGCCATAATTCACAGCCAGCTGACCAGTGCATGCAACATAGAGGGTCAATCAGCATTAGAATGGAAGAAACTAGACTCGACAACCCATGTAACTCTGCATCCCAGCCACCAGAATGTAACTGTAGATCCCTGTGGAGCAAGCAATGTATCATCAGTGAAACAGACTTGTAGCGTTCAACCACGAGTTATTCTCAAATCAATTTCTAGGACTCGAAACCGAAAACATTAGCTTCACGACTGTGGAAATTGTGTCAAAAGATCCAAAGTTGAACCATCTCAGCATTATTAGACAAATTAAACTAACATTTTGAAACAGAGAACAATAATACTCCCTCCGTAAACTAATATATGAGCATTTAGAATACTAAAATAATGATCTAAACGCTCTTATATTAGTTTACAGAGGGAGTAATAGGTAATTTTCCTTGTAATATTAGCAGTCTTTGGCCACATCTGGTACACGTGAGGACTAAAATACCGGTGGGCTTACGAGGGGCTCATCAAGTAGGATAGCTCCAACATCTGGTTTCTAGCTCGTAGCCATACTTTCAAAAATGCATGCAGTGGCTAGTTACTAACAAATCGAACTCATCGAATTCTTGCAGTGGAAGCGTCAAGCAAGAGGTCATGCATCATCTTATCAACTGAGACTTCCTTCCGCCCAAAATAATTGACACTTGTTTTACTCTCAATTACTACTTGCATAAACGGGCAAAATGCAAGTCGCATTATGACTTGATAGACTTATAGAGTAAAAGTAGAAGAAAGTGAAAGGCAATGTAACACGAGTAAAAGTAAAACAGAAATATAACCCCGAAGCACAGTAAAGGATAGGTAGCACAAATAGGAAATGGGGAAGGGTCCTTATTCACCAGCCATCGGAGAGGATAGAGCAAGAAGAACCCACTGTACCAGAAGGAACTTGGTGAGCACTAAGGAGTAGGTAAACTGAAAGCAAGGCAGCTCGATGGAAGAGAAAGGCAACTGAAATGGCACGTCTAGTAGAAGGGGAGGCGGAGGGGGTAAAACATCAGCAAAGAAAAGAGAAGGCGCCAGGGAGCTTCTCAGGAACAGATAAGAAGTAAAGCTTGGAGAAAATAATCCAGATGCAGCCTGCCATCAAAGCATGATAGGAGTCCTCTCGCAGTACAAACGAAAGAAGTACATTTTTGAAGGAACAATTCAGATATCTTAGCATACATGCAGAAGTTAAGCATACCTGCTCAACCAGACACTCATCTTATGTGTTTTGCACAAGATCAGGCGCACCATGTCCACCACCAATGGCTGTTTCTGCAAGCAAAGTCAAACAACTTGTGACATTCCAACGAAAAGCCAAATAGGTACGAGGAGGCATCAAGGAGAATTTAGATGAATTCAGAACCTTAATTTGAACAACAAGTCAGCTTGGTACGGTAGTAGGGAATAGATAAACAAAACGACATCTATTGTCAAATTTAAAGAATATTCCATAAACACTATATACTGATTAATATCATTTGAATGAACAACATGCATGCTCTGACTATTACGCTATTAGCTAGTCAGAAGAGACAAGTTATCCAGAATTATTAAGTTCGTTCCGCGCCATAATCCGAAAAAAGAATAACCATACTGAAAAATTATAGCAAAGAAGCTATCATGATTATTCAGATTTAGATTATCTTTGAATAATTTTAGCCTGAAAATGGACAAAATAACTCATTTATTAGTTTTCCATGTACAAAGAATGGACTCGCCACTCACAGCAAACTCTCCCAATAGTGATAAAATGAACAGTTATTCGTAAATTTGAAACAAATTCGCCAGTATCAAGTTAAAAATATTTGCTAGATTAGAGATACTGTTTTATGATATGATATAACAATACTGAATGGAAGAAACGGAACTAGCTTTAAGCTTCCAGATGTACTTTGAGCTGCCTATTTGACATTTCGGTTGATTCAAACTAGTTTTTCATGTTGCATTCAACTTTCCATCTGTTAAGTGTCTTGGCTTGGGAGGTATGCATTAAAACTAGCCTCGTAAAATTCTTGCATATGTCAATAGGCAGGTAACAATACTATTACAGAAAAGAATTTGCCAATCTTCATGTTCATTGTTTTCTTGTATGAATATACTCATATAATGAACTGGGAAAGACAGTTTACTAGCTCTGACTTGAACCATATAGTCCAGTGATAATAATAAATTAATAATTTGATAATATTACAAAAACATTGTGCATGATTGTTTGACAAAGCACATAACATCAATGAGCCCATCGCCTAGGTGATCAATGAGACTAATATGATACCGATAATAGATGTTAATCCAGGTCATAACCATCACATAAAACACCACCACATAAGCATTGGAACACAAACATCGCAGAAGCAAAGTCACTATATGTAGAAGGCATCATCAAGCAGCAAAAGAAATAAGTGACACGACACTACTTAGAATCATTAGCTTAACATGAGAGGATGTGAACAAGATCTCATCGTCAATTATCAAAAATTAACTTGGTTTTGTTAATACACGAAGTGTGGAGGCATGCTAGTGATGCTATATTGCTATTACCTGCAGTGTACACACTTTCGAATGGATGGAGAAAAATATATGCGTCTTTAGCAAGTTTCTTGGACTGCAATGACTGAAGCTGGATCGTGAAGAGGCCCAAAACGGTGCACAGGACCAGCAAATTAGTGTCCTCGGCAAATCGTAGCCTCATCATGAAGTGCTCCTTCAAATTCAGGGAAAGAATCTTATTCAGATCAATAGTTCTTTCCAACCCCCATGAAGCAAAACCATCGGAATCCGCCTCCCGCTTCCATAACTGGGCGGTGAAGTCACACAACACAACGAGGAGACCCAGCCCACCACCATCTTCCCGCACGACTATGAGCCAGTATTCGTCATACACATCCACCACCGCCCGTGGCATCCATATCACGGCTCCAAAATAAGAACCAACACACCATGAAACAAAGTGGCTCCGATCATCATTAGGATCTAGAATATGAACACCATATGTGATGAAGGAAAGTTGTGTTTGGAAAGCGAAAAAGAAGGTAAGGATCTGAAACACATCAAGAAGCCGCTGAAATTCTCAGGAACCAAACAACATCTTGATTCCATGGATAAATGAATCAAAAGTGCAGACCAAATCAACAAAATTTGGACCTAGTATGATGAACCAAGAGCATCGTGCCCTGATAGATATTTTGGTTCACATCCACACCCATGAAAAGCGGGGCCCCATCATTGTCTCTCTCTTTCTAAAAAAAGAAGGGCCCCATCATCCCGTGAGAGCTTTTTTTTAGTCTAAACACACTTCTCTTTATTGATCAATAATAAGGTTCGTGGGATACAATTTAGGTATGAAGGATTAAGGAGCCACAAATGGCATCCAAAATGAAAGTCCTAAAGCGTGCTTAGAAAGGCCATGTGCCTCTATATCTCACTTTTAGTGAGATGGAACAAGCTCTCAGATCAGTCGCATCACCAGCGAACCGGCCCATTAGCACAGTTACTCGCTCGTTGTAGTTGATCGCTGCATGTTTTCTCTGCCACGGTTTTCTCTGTTTTTTCTTCTTCTTCTTTTGTTTTCTTTTGTTTTTCTTTGATTCTGTCTGTTTTTCATCGGTTTTCTTTGGTTTTTCTCTATTCTTTGATATAACTTATGTTTTCTTTGTTTTCCTCAGTTTTCACTGGTCTTTTCTTTTCCTTTTTTTCTTTGGTTTATTTTTTCTTTGTTCCTTCGTTTTTCTTTGATATAACTTATTTTTCTTAATTTTCCTTCTTTTTGTGCTTTGATTTTTTGTTTCTTTCTTGGTTTTCAATTTTTCTTTATTGGTTTTCACTATTTTTCCATTCTTTTTGCTCTTGTTTCTTTGGTTTTATTTTTTGATTCCTTTTTTTTCTTTGGTTTCTTTCTCTGTTTTCCTTGTTTTTCTTTTTTTTTCTTTTTTTTTGTCTTTTTTGTTTCTTTTAGTTCTCATTCCACATTTTCTAATACACGTTTAACATTTCTTAATTATAAGTTTAACATTTTTTGAATTCATTTTTACACGTTTTAACATTTTCAAATAGTTGATTACATTTCTCTACACATTTTAAACATTTCCAAATGCTTTATTAACATTTTTCAATTACAGGATCAAGAAGCAACATTTTTTTTCAAATGCCCGAGTAACATTTTTTTTTCAAATGCAAGAATAAGATTTTTTGAATACGTGGTCCACATTTTTTCTATATGCATTCAACATTTTTCAAATGCCTGATTGACTTTTTTCAAATGCAAGTATAATTTTTCTAATACAATACAATATTAATTTTTTTCTATACACATTTAATATTTTGAAAATGCTTCATTAACATTTTTTTCAAATGCTTGCTTGACATTTTTTCAAATACATGTTAATCATTTTTTGAATACATGGTCAACCTTTTTATCTATGCACTTCAAATCTTTGCTTAACGTTTATACAAAACTTGTTTAACACTGTTCCGGATGCTTGATTAACATTTTTTTTAATGAACGGCCAGCTTTTTCACGCACATTGTATATATTTTTATACATTCTCCGTGTACATGAGACACATTTTTTCCATACACATTTAAGATTTTCTGAATGCTTGGTTAACATTTTTTTTCAATTTTTACTTAATGTAATTGTTATGAAATACTATTTAGTTATAATATGTGGAAGCATAATAAACAGGTAAAAAATTATAAACAAAAAAACAAAAAAATGTGGAAAAAAACAAAGAAACGAGGCCATGGCCTCCGCCGCGGGTGGGCTGGCCCATCTGGCTCCCCTTCCCTACGTGTCGCTGTAGGCGAGACATAGGGGCAGCGCCCCCATCATCCATCCGTCCATCGATCCATCTGGGTTCTCTCTCGGCCGCCGACGAATAAACGGACGTCATCCTCCACTCCTGGGTCACTCCTCACTCCTCCCCATCCCCTAAAGAAGCAGAAAAAAAACCTCCCCTCCCCCCCCAATCGTAAACCCTAGCCCCGCCCGCCGGAGCGCCGGATGCCATGGGCGCCAGTCGGAAGCTGCAGGGCGAGATCGACCGCGTCCTCAAGAAGGTGCAGGATGGCGTCGACGTCTTCGACAGCATCTGGAACAAGGCACGCACGCGCATTGTCAATTTTTAAAAACAAATTGTCAACTTTTTCACGCACATTGTATATATATATATTTTTATAGTTTTTCTATGTAAATGAGAAACATTTTCTTGAGGACGCCGTAGACGATCCATGGTCAACATTTGTTCAAATGTTTTATGTAAATTATTTTTTGTAATATATTTATTTAGAATGTTTGGAGGTATAATAAACAAGTAAAAAAAAGAACCACATGACATATGTTTTTTTGACATGGTAATGCGTGTCTCATTCATATCATAAAGATCAAAGTACAAGTCACATAAAGATCAACATGACAAAGCTTAAAAGATAATCGAACATCTCTGAGTTTGACACCAACGCCCGTCACTTGCCTCTAGCACCACAATAGTAGCCACCGATCGACGCGGCTCCATCGCTGATATGCAGCTTTGCGGATCTCCAAGGTGGCTCACCAAAAATGAAGCCCTTGCTGTTGAACGAATCAGACCAGGCAACACCCCGGACAGGCTATCGAACTCCAGATCTGGCACCCCACTGCGACTAAGAAGCCGAAGGAGGAAACCATACCTGCCATCCACGAATCATGAGCCCAGCATGCGTTCCGTCTTCCAGATGTCGTCGATGCAGACCACAATCTGCATCCGCTCCTGGACTACCTCCCAAGCTCCGCGCCGGCGCAGGAGCAAATGCCGTCGCAACGGCGGAGCCCGAGGACACAGGTCCACCACGAGGATGCCGCCGCCGCCACGCCATCCTTACTTGAACAGACTGGTTTCCAAATCCATCCCCAACCATAGAACCGATGGCCTCGTCAGGAAAAGGATCCGAAGAACCTTTATTCAGCGCCTTCATCGTCGCCACCGAAGCAAAGACGATGAACAACCTAAAAAACTGGACTACGAAGGAGTAGAAACGATCAACACGCGTGGATTCGGCGACCCCCCTCACCACCAACGACCGAGGTCGCCAGCGGAGGGGAGCCGCCGGAGGACAGCGCTGGAAGACTGGCCTCTCCTGGAGGCCGCTAGGTTACCTCCAGCCGCCAGGGAACGAGAGGGAAATAACCACATGACATATGTGGTAAGCGATCCAAGAAATTAAGAAAAAATCAAATTAAAAAAAAGGAAAAAACAAAAAAAACGTGAAGAAAAAAGAAATCAAGAACGAGGTTGTGGCCTCCTGCGCGGCTGGGCTGGCCCATCCGGCTCCCCTTCCCTACGTCTCGCTGTAGGCGAGACATAGGGGCAGCGCCCCCATCATCCATTCGTCCATCGATCCATCTGGGTTCTCTCTCGGCCGCCGACGAATAAACGAACGTCATCCTCCACTCCTGGATCACTCCTCGCTCCTCCCCATCCCCCAAACCACCAAAAGAAAAAAAACCTCCCCTCCCCCCAATCGTAAACCCTAGCCCCGCCCGCCCGCCCGCCGGACCGCCGGAGCGCCGGATGCCATGGGGGCCAGTCGGAAGCTGCAGGGCGAGATCGACCGCGTCCTCAAGAAGGTGCAGGAGGGCGTCGACGTCTTCGACAGCATCTGGAACAAGGTCCCCCCCCTCCTCTTCCCCTTCTCCCCCTCTCCCCCAACCCCCGCGCCGGATTCTCATGATTTTGCGCGATTCTGGGGGCAGGTCTACGACACCGAGAATGCGAACCAGAAGGAGAAGTTCGAGGCGGACCTCAAGAAGGAGATCAAGAAGCTGCAGCGCTACCGCGACCAGATCAAGACCTGGATCCAGTCCAGCGAGATCAAGGACAAGAAGGTGACCCCTCCCTAATCTCTGTCTGTCCAGTATCTTTGTTGCCTGGATGGATGGATGGAAGTGCTTCTGCCGCTGCTTCCTTCCTCCCTTCCGCCCGTCCTTCATGAGAATCATCTACTGTCTGCCCCGCTCTTCAGTTCAGTCAACTGTTTAGTTTAGATGCGGCTTCGGTGCCAAGTTATCTGGAGGAAATATGCCTTTACAGGTGTCTGGGGGGAGGTTAAGTGGCTAACTCCAGTCTCCAGCGCTTCTGTACCTGTCTTAACATTGATATTCTTGCTCGATTTTGGTTGTGCGGCGTCGTACTAGTACTCGTGTAGGTGCAATGCCAATGCACTTCTCTTCTGAATTGAAATTTTTGATATCATGCTTGTCTGGAACACGAAATCATTCTTGTGCTTGGTGTGATCCTGCACATAATGATATTTTAAATGGTAATAAGAATAACAGTCGACATTTTTTTCTAAGAACCAAAAGGAGCGAAGCTGATTAACAAACAATTGTAAACATGAGTGGTAGTATAAGAGGCGAAGAATTTAGATGATGGGTTTTGAATGGATTTATTACTTGCGAGATCTCGTGGTCTAATGATGTCCGCAATGGAGCATTAGAGGTCCCCGTTTGATTTTCTG
The DNA here is from genome assembly GCF_018294505.1 of Triticum aestivum. Taxonomy (NCBI): domain Eukaryota; kingdom Viridiplantae; phylum Streptophyta; class Magnoliopsida; order Poales; family Poaceae; genus Triticum; species Triticum aestivum. Next base: position 5,652,379 of record NC_057805.1, read on the forward strand.
ATCTGAATGTGAGTGAAATTTATTTATAGAACTGCTTTTAGCTTGTGCTCGAATTGTACCATTAAGCCATGATTGGGTTAAGCTGTGGAGCCCACAGTTGTGAGAAGGTGTTCTGATCAAGGCATTGACTTCACTTAGAAAGTTGTTCAGTGCAATAAGGCAATCTGTATGGATGTCCAACAGAGTTCAGGAGTTTGTAGGCCCCTAAAGTTCTTACTGACCTTAAACCAAACCTGCCTTTAGAAAGACTTGCTAAATCAACAGTATACGTGATGGTTCTGGAGACGTTGCAATTCCTGATGTTGTTCTTAGGGTCTGTTTGGTTTGAGAACCAAATGGAGTGGAATATAACAGTTCCATTCCAGAGGAAAATAGAATGGTTCAGTTCCTTTCCTGTGTTTGGTTGGAGGGATGGAATGACAAGAATCTGATTCAGTTCACCTCTTCTCTTGGTGATATTATCTCCCATGGCCATGTGCACAATCGTATTTTTGTTGGACAATATATTATTCTAATTTCCAGCAGCATTTTCTTTGCATTTTCAGCGTTAACAATTGTATTGCTATCACTGTTGGCTATGGCTAATTGGTTATTGAACATAAAACTGGAATACACATATAAACAAGACAAATTGTGTAGCTATCACAATTTTCTAAGCACTAGAGGTTAAAAATTACAGTGCAATTTTGGACAGCAGCATGTACCAACAGGTATCGCAAAACCGTAGGCAAGAGGAGGAACCAAGTAACCAATTTGCACCAGTTCACTTGGCATTTCCTAGAACACCCTATGTGCACCAGTTCCATGAAACTTCTCCTCACATAAAGCACCAGGATTTGGAGGAATCGGTGCGTTCCACATCTGAGGGGAATATTCCCTTTTGAGGAACCAAAGCATTCTCGTTCCCTCTGTAACCAAACATAGCAATATGTCCCATGCACAGAACCGACCCACTCCATTCCACTATATTCCCAAACCAAACACACCCTTTGTATTTTATTATCCAATATGTCTTGTCATTTTAATCATCCCTTGTCAATTGGAACATTTCGTGCTCCATGCTTGTGCTACTACATGCTGCATTTTTTTTCTTTGTAAATTGAAGAGTGTTTTACTGAAGAAATATGGTAGGGTTCCTGATTGTTTTTTCGTTTAGAGAAGCAGTTATTCCTTCGTTTCAATTTTGTGGTGGTTGGGCCAACTTTTTTTCTTAACATGTTAACCTTTAAAGTTGGGCATAGCTTATTGTTCTGTTTTTAATACATTTGTGATATATGTTGACATAGGTTAGTGCCTCTTATGAGCAGGCTCTCATGGATGCCCGCAAGCAGATTGAACGCGAGATGGAACGGTTTAAGGTCTGTGAGAAGGAAACTAAAACCAAGGCCTTCTCGAAAGAAGGGTTAGGTCAACAGCCGAAAACTGTATGCACTCGGTCTCTTTTCTGTGTTTGATTAACCCTTTTTTCTTCAGTTGTTATGAATCTCAGCATCAATTCTTATTTCACGCAGGATCCTAGAGAGAAGGCTAAAGCTGAAACAAGAGATTGGCTTAACAGTGTGGTATGTTAAATGAATTACATGTATGCTTAGTCTTGTGCGCTCATGTCTACATGTTGTTGGCTTTCTGTAAACATGAGCAAACAAAGAAGTTACCTGCAACATATATGTCTTGTATTGTTGTTTCTCTTTGGCCTAGAGTATGTTCTGAAAGACACTCGCAGATTCTGCTTTGTGACAGCTGATCATAGACTATTAGAATTTGATGACTAATTTTTCTGATCTGATTGTTCTGAAAGTATAACTTGCATGCACACCCGACTGCTTACATTTGCTAATATTTTGACTATACTGGTGGTTACTTGTCCCTCTCAGAATAAAACAGAATCGTATAGACTATTATTCTGTGGCTATTTTCTTTGATCTGATCACTCTGAAAGTATCATTTGCATGCATACTTGACTCTGCTTGATGTTTATTAATATTTTGATTATATAAAGTCATTACTCCGCACCTCGCTAATGACATTTACATGCATACTTGACTCTGCTGATGTTTATTGATATTTTGATTATATCAGTCATTACTTTGTGATTTTCTGGTGTTCCTATTTATTTGTTGCATGTGTGTGCAACATTTCTAATATACTTTTGGGTTCGGTTTACAGGTTAGTGATTTGGAAAATCAGATTGATAATTTTGAAGCGGAGCTTGAAGGACTTTCATTTAAGAAAGGAAAGCAAAGACCTCCTCGATTGGTATGATCAACTGTATAGGATTGGAAAGTGTTCATGTTTTACTGTCTACGGAACCTGTTTCCAACAATCTCTATTGCGGAGGAAGTAATTATGCATTATCAGGTACATTTAGAGAAATCTATTACGCGGCATAAGGCTCATATAAAAAAATTGGAGTCAATTCTGAGACTCTTGGATAATGATGAGTTGAGTCCTGAGCAAGTCAATGATGTGAAAGATTTCCTAGAAGACTATGTTGAACGTAATCAGGTGGGATTGTCTTCCTGCTTGGCTGTCATAATATCTTTTTTTGAATTTTTTATATAGTCAAGTCGGAATTGTGATGACCTAAAAGCATTGTGGATCTGCTGCTTGTTCTGACTATCGATTTCTTAATCCGAATTCAGGAAGATTTTGATGAATTTAGTGATGTTGAGGATCTCTATAGCACATTGCCTATGGAGAAGGTTGAAGCACTCGAAGACATGGTTTCACTTGCTCCTTCCATTCTTATCAAGGTGAGCTGTGAGCTGTTATTTTTTTTTACTTTAGTTATTGTGATTTTGCTAATAGAATCAACTGGCAAACTTTCTTATGTTTTTACCCCACAAATACTGCTAGTCTGCTATGCTGGTGCAGACCATTTCTCTACCATGTTTTTATGTCGTGCCGCTCTTCATCTTTTAGTTATATGGGTAATTATATATTTTTCAACATCGCTTCTTGTTTGGTTCCCAGGGTGTTGCTGCTGTTTCCACTACTGCAGTTTTGAGTACAAAGAGTCCGACAGCAACTTCACCTACTCAGGTACATGTTATTCATTCCTAGTTATTTATTGAATATCTGTTGGTTTGTGATAAACGGAGACATAGTATTAGTATATCGAATACTCAGAACACAATGGTTGTTATGTGCCCAGTGTCAACTTAGTTGGCATCCTGGCTGCTGCTTTCTTGTCAACCTTTACATGCTAGTATTGATTTATTTGATCATCTTCTTACAAGCAAATCCTTGAATATGAATACACGTGGTTGTTGCTAATTTGGGCATTTAATAAAAACACATGCTAACAAGATTGAGGAATTGGTTATTTCTAATGTACAATCCTGATTACTACTTGTCGATATGCTGATTTACCGACTCTGTCTCCCTTTGCTTCAGGCTACTGTATCAACAATCTCACAAGGGACATCACAAGATCAAGCAGAGGAAACAACTACGCTAGAAAGCAATCCTGAATCGGTGCCACAAACACCACCTCCGAAGGGTGGAAATCTGGGACCATCAGTGCCAGTTGTGCCCACTGCCATTAGTACTAGTGCTGCAGCTGTTTCCGTTTCGGCAGATACTATTACTTCCCCAGGCCCAGTACGACCAGTTATTCCTGCCACAGCACCCACAATATTTGCTCCTTCTGCTGCTGTTCGAAATGCTCCAGAGAGCATGCCTGCTGTTGCTTCAACTCCTGCAAACTTATCTACTGCCGTGAAGGATGATGAAAGCATGAGCTTTCCTCCACGTAGACCGTCTCCCGCAGTTACTGAAATTGGTCTTGGCAGGGGTATTACCCGTGGCTTAACTAGTCAGGCATTAGCTGCTCCCATAAGTGTAGGTCCAGTTCCAGGAAATGGGTCCATTACTGCAATTCCTCCAATAAATGACCTGTCCAAACGAAACATAATGAATACCGATGAGAGGGTTAACAGTGGTGGTGTTTCTCAGCAATTGGTTTCACCTCTTGGTAGTAAAGTTCAACCACAGCCGGTTCTGAAGACTAACGATGCAGTTAGCTCTGATTCCAGTAACACCAGTGAAAGTGCGGTTATTGGAGGAAGGGTATTTTCTCCTCCGGTTGTTCCTGGGGCTCAGTGGAGGCCTCAAGCTCCTGCTGGTTTCCAAAATCAAAGTGAAACTGTACGTACCTTTGCTCCATTTTTATTTCTGAAGTCCACTCTGCTTTTGCAAATGATGTTATTGATCATAAGAATTTTATGGGCATTTCAGATGTATGAGTGCTTCAGCAATTATGCTGTTCTTTCGAGTCTTTTAAGTTCGAACTGATTAAAACAACACGGGCATTTATTTGAAATTTTTCATCATCCCAATCTTGAATTCTTGGTTGTTTCATCTTGATCCAGCGTCAGTCTGAAACATCTAAATAACTGCTTTTCCCTATTGTAGATTTTATTCATTTAGAATGTTAATCTATCACTGAGGTTGTAAAATATTCATAGGGTTATAGGAATATATGACATTTACTTATTCACATTTTCAGGGTCAATTTCGTGGAAGACCTGAGGTCACCGACCAAAGGGAGAAGTACTTGCAAAGATTGCAACAAGTACAGCAGCAGCAGGGCAACCTTCTTAACGCTTCTCATATAACGGGCATCAATCAGAAGCAATTTTCAACCCAGCAGGCCAATTCCCTCTTGCAACAGGTTGTTCCTGCTTTTACTAATAAAAATGTTGTGATATATCAATGCCTCCTTTAGTCAAGAATCAGGAAGTACCGATTAGTTGAATATACTGAATTTTGATTGTCCGCGTATTACTAGGTGCTGCTCTCTTTCTGTCTTTAGGAGTGCAAGTCCTAATTTAGACGCGTCCATTCTAACCTCTTTCTATCTTTAGGAGTGCAAGTCCTTTAGATGCTTCCATTCTAACCTCTTTCCGTTAAGGCATCAAATAAACTCGTAAAGTTTGTAGTAATATTTTGTGTAGGCATTCCTCGATCTTTTGTAACCATCTTATAATATCTGAAATCTAAAATCAATTCTGTATAGTGATTGTTTTCCATTTTCACTTTGTTCATTTTTGCAGTTTAATTCTCAGAGTTCTTCTATCTCTTCTCAAGGGGGCCTTGGGCTAGGGGTTCAGGGACCAGGTATCCCTTCTGCCTTCTCATCTCAGCTGCAACCTCATGAATCCCAAATTCTCGAGCAATGTAATGGCCATGCATTTATTTCTAGTATATATAAAGTTGGAGGCTCATAGTGTTTGACCACTAGTTTTTCCTGTGCATTAAGAATTTATCAATATGTGCAGACGCTGGGCAAACAAAAAGTGATGAGCAACAAGGCTTGGCCGATGATGCTAGTGTGGAGTCTGCTGCAACAACTGGACCGAATAAGCACACCAATGAGGATGACACAAAGGCTCCTTATTCGGTACGGTCCAACTTTTCCATACATGCCTGCTCATGAATTCAGTGAAACAAGGTGAATACAATTAAGGACACTGCAATTATCAGTGTGAATAATCAATAGTGTGGAGTAACTCACAATAATCTATGGCATTTCGTATCTGGATTTTTAAAAAGGATTTTGGGCTATTTTGCTCATATTTTAGAAAACTGGTCATGTGTATGGCCCATCTGTCTTGCAAAATAGAGTTGAACTGGTCACATCAGTTCCAATCTGCATATCTTTTCGGTGCTCCTACAATGTGCTAGACAGTTTAATTCTTAATAGTTTTTGACTGTATAGTTTCCCTGTACTTCTATTCATGTTAACACCTGGGACGTCACCCTGTGTGGCTTAACAGAAAAAATCAGAACAATGTACAGTTTAGTTTTTTTGCAGTAATTATTTTGGGTAGTACTCCCTCCGTTGCTAAACATATGACGTTTTGGTAGTTCAAATTGAACTACCGAAACATTATATATTTAGCAACGGAGGGAGTAGTATTTTAGGGTGTATTTGGTCTGAGCCTGAGCATACCCCCATCAAAAATTCGGTTAGCCAAAACTTTTACCGAGGTTTTGCACTTTTGCTTGCCCATGTTGGCTATAAAAATGCATAAGGTGGCAAAGTAGACCTCGGCATGGCCAAAATTTGGCAACCTTCTGAACATGAACCAGACGTACCTTAATTCTGTGTAGATGTGTATTGCATTTTGGTGTGCATATTTTCTTCTTATTTGAACATTGATTTTTCTTGTACGTTTTTTACAGAATCCTCCAGCATCCATAGCAGAAGGCACCCAGCTATCTAGAGACTCTGATCTATCACCCGGGCAGCCTATGCAAGCTGGCATGCCATCATCTGGTGTTGGTGTTATTGGCCGGAGGAGTGTATCTGATTTTGGAGCAATTGGAGACAATCTCAGTGGAGCTTCGGTAGTTTCGGGTCACGATCACCTTTATAATTTGCAAATGCTCGAAGCTGCATACCACAGGCTTCCCCAGCCCAAGGACTCTGAGCGTGCGAAAACTTATATTCCGGTATGGATGATGCTCTGCTATTTATATATGCACCAGATTTTGTAATGTAGAGTTAACCTCCCTATGTTGTTACATTTTCAGAGGCACCCTTCAGTGACCCCTGCCAGTTACCCACAGATTCAGGCACCAATTGTGACAAATCCTGCTTTCTGGGAAAGGCTCGGTAGTGATACATTGTCTACAGATATGTTATTCTTTGCATTCTACTATCAGCAGGTTGGTCAGGTTTCATATACTTGTTTCCAAATTCCAACTGTTTACTTATTTCCTTGCAGCATCATCACCCATCCAACTTTAATGAAGCTCTTGACATTCTTTCTTTGTTTTCCCCTTTGGTAGAACTCGTACCAACAATATTTGGCCGCCAAAGAACTAAAAAAGCAGTCATGGAGATTTCACAGGAAGTACAATACTTGGTTCCAACGGCATGTGGAGCCACAGGTTACGACAGATGAGTATGAGCGGGGATCATATGTGTACTTTGATTTTCATCTTGCAGATGATGGCAACGGGTGGTAAGTTGACCCCTCTTTAGTCGTTTGCTGTACTAGAGGTGGTTTGAGTGTTGCTGATGCTGTTATTATCGCTCGCTCGCAGGTGCCAAAGGATCAAGAATGACTTCACATTTGAATACAACTTCCTTGAGGATGAACTGTCAGTACAGCCAAACTAGGGCACTAGGGGCTGATGAAATGCGACTCGTGTAATTTTCAGAATGGAACTGTTGGAATCCGGAACAAATTCAATGTAACACCCCGAGAATCATGCTACAGTAACTCCCTGTGATTAAGCTAATCATGTTGCTAAACAGGGCCTGATCACATTTGAATCACATTCCTTTTCAAACTCCTAATTCAAACTTCAATTAAATTTAAAAGTGGAAAATAAAAGTTTTCAAAAATTTAAACAAAAATGTTCGGGCACTGCCAGAAATTGCACTGATAATTATTGTGGAGAAAACACATTTTTATAAAATGCCTAAATACTTTTAAATGAAATAAAACAGAAAAGAAAATAAACAAATAAAAAGAAAACAGAAAACAGAACAGACAAAAAAAAGAGAAGGCCCTCCCCCCCACTGGACCCCTGGCCCAACTGGGCCGACCCCCGGCCCAGCCGGCCTAGCCCATCTCCCACTCCCCCCTCGCCCCCTTCCCTGTTCCCCCGACCGGGGTCGGAACAGGGGCCGTCCCCGCCGCACCCCCTCGCCGGTGACGGGGAGGATAAGGACGCCAGCCCCCCCCCGCCTCCTCGGGCCTCTCTCCCACTCGCCCACCGCTCACCTCTCGGCCTTGCGCCTCTCTCCTTCCCCCCCAGATCCGCGCCGCTCTCTCCTTCCCCACGCCCGACGCGGTCGCCGCCGTTCCCGTCGTTCACACGGCCACCGTGCCCACCTCGCCGCCCCACGTTGTCTCCAAGGATCGCCGTCGCCCGCTGCTTCGTCTGGTGCAGCCCGTTGGAGACCGGAGCCCCTACAACGAGCACACCGAGCTCGTCTTCAACTTCGGACGCCGGCGACCCCCTTCTTCCCCGGCGCCGACCTGCTGCTCCTAAGCCTCTCACCGGCCTCCGTGTGCCGCGCGGTGAGCCTCTCCCCCCTCCTCCCCTGTCTTTTCTCTCTCGCGCCCCCTAGCTGCTTCCCCACGCGCGCCCGAACGCCGCGCCGCGGAGCTCGCCGCCGGCGAGGCTCCGGTGACCTGTTGGTCACGGGCTCAAGCCCGTTGCACTCCCCACCTCGCGTAGATGCCCCCCAGCCCCTCCGCTTGCTCGATAGCCCGCCGTAGCCTCGTTTCCGTCGGGCACCCGTGCGCGCCGCCGCCTCCGCCGCTCGCCGGCGCCGATTCCGGCCAAGTCCGGCGAAGCCCGGGCCACCCCTGGATGCGGCGCTGCGAGCCCTTTCGAATGGGCCTAGCCCCGCTCCTCCCCGAGCCCCGTAGCGCGATTCCGGCCAACTCCGGCGAGGGGCCGCCGCTGTTTTGGTCGCCGGAGTTGCTCCGGCGCCGGCCGCCGACGTGGCCGGCCTGGGGCCACCCCAGGGCCACTGCCAGTGGGCCCCGTGGGTCCCAGTTGACTGGGTTGACCCAGTCAACTGCTGACTGGGCAGGCCCAGCCACTGACATGCGGGCCCCGCCGCAAAATTAAAAAAAAGGGGAAAAGAAAAATGTTTTTATAATTAAAACTAATTAATTAACTTAATCACTCACTAACAGGTGGGCCCAGTAGTTAATTAACTAAAAATTAATTAGTTTAATCTTCTGTTTAACCCACTGTCTATGACAGGTGGGTCCCCCGTGTCAGTTTTAACCAGTCAACCGGACTGTTGACCGCTGACGTCACTCATACGTCATGCTGACGTCATATCCCTTTTCTGTTAATTAAATAATTCCAGAAATTCAAATAATCTTTGAAAATTCATATCTTTTAAACCGTAACTCGGATGAAAATGTTTTCTATATGAAAGTTGCTCAGAACGACGAGACGAATCCGAATACGCAGTCCGATCGTCCACCACACCTCCCTAACCTATCGAACTAGCAACTTTCCCCTCCGGTCCGTCTGTCCGAAAACGCGAAACATCGGGAATACTTCCAGGATGTTCCCTCCCTTCGCCGGTACCACCTACTGTCGCGTTAGGGCACACCTAGCACCGCTCATTGTCATGTCACGCATCGTCATGCTTATGTTTGCATTGTATTTACTGTTTCTTCCCCCCTCTTCTCTCCGGTAGACTACGAGACCGACACTGCTGCTGCCCAGTTCGACTACGGAGTTGACGACCCCTCCTACTTGCCAGAGCAACCAGGCAAGCCCCCCCACCTTGATCACCAGATATCGCCTATGCTTCTCTATACTGCTTGCATTAGAGTAGTGTATCATGTTACTGTTTTTCGATATCCTATCCTGATGCATAGCCTATCCTTGCTACTACTGTTGATACCTTTACCTGCAATCCTACATGCTTAGTATAGGATGCTAGATTTCCATCAGTGGCTCTACATTCTTGTCCGTCTGCTGTGCTATACTATCGGGCCGTGATCACCTGGGCGGTGATCACGGGTATATACTTATATACTACATACATGACACATGTGATGACTAAAGTCGGGTCGGCTCGTAGGAGTACCCGCCAGTGGATCTTTGTGGCGGAGCGACAGGGCAGGTTGAGACCGCCTAGGTGAGATGTGGGCCTGGCCCTGGTCGGCGTTCGTGGATACTTAACACGCTTAACGAGATCTTGGTATTTGATCTGAGTCTGGCCATTTGGTCTATACGCACTAACCATCTACGCGGGAGTAGTTATGGGTATCCCGGCGTCGTGGTATCAGCCGAAGCCTTCGTGACGTCAGCGACTGAGTGGCGCGCGCCGGATTGGACTGGAACGCCACTAGGCTAGGTCTGCTTCCGGCCGCGTACGCAACGTGCAGGTGTGCATAGGGCGATGGGCCCAGACCCCTGCGCGCATAGGGTTAGACCGGCGTGCTGACCGCTCTGTTGTGCTTAGGTGGGGCTGCGACGCGTTGATCTTACGAGGCCGGGCATGACCCAGGAAAGTGTGTCCGGCCAAATGGGATCGAGCGTGTTGGGTTATGTGGTGCACCCCTGCAGGGAAGTTTATCTATTCGAATAGCCGTGTCCCTCGGTAAAAGGACGACCCGGAGTTGTACCTTGACCTTATGACAACTAGAACTGGATACTGAATAAAATACACCCTTCCAAGTGCCAGATACAACCCGGTGATCGCTCTCTAACAGGGCGACGAGGAGGGGATCGCCGGGTAGGATTATGCTATGCGATGCTACTTGGAGGACTTCAATCTACTCTCTTCTACCTGCTGCAAGATGGAGATGACCAGAAGCGTAGTCTTCGATAGGACTAGCTATCCCCCTTTTATTCTGGCATTCTGCAGTTCAGTCCACTGATATGCCCCTTTACACATATACCCATGCATATGTAGTATAGCTCCTTGCTTGCGAGTACTTTGGATGAGTACTCACGGTTGCTTCTCTCCCTCTTTTCCCCCTTCCCTTTCTATCTGGTTGTCGCAACCAGATGTTGGAGTCCAGGAGCCCGACGCCACCCTCGACGACGACACCTACGACGCTGGAGGTGCCTACTACTACGTGCAGGCCGCTGACGACGACCAGGAGTAGTTAGGAGGATCCCAGGCAGGAGGCCTGCGCCTCGTTTGATCTGTATCCCTGTTTGTGCTAGCCTTCTTAAGGCAAACTTGTTTAACTTATGTCTGTACTCAGATATTGTTGCTTCCGCTGACTCGTCTATGATCGAGCACTTGTATTCGAGCCCTCGAGGCCTCTGGCTTGTATTATGATGCTTGTATGACTTATTTATGTTTTAGAGTTGTGTTGTGATATCTTCCCGTGAGTCCCTGATCTTGATCGTACACATTTGCGTGCATGATTAGTGTACGGTCAAATCGGGGGCGTCACATTCAAATTCCCCAGTTGTAAGTTGTAACCTTGTGGGCGAATTTAAATCTAGAGCTGTTGTGTGCATTCCTGGTCCCAGCCCTCACATTCTGAACCTTATACCGAATTAGATCCAGATTTCCTGGAGACTGGGAACTGGTCATGTCCAACGAGTTTGGTGGCACATTAAAATAATGCAACGTTGTTGGGTGATCTTGCAGGCCTAGAAGAATCTAACATCCATGCGGCCAAGTCGCAAATAATGAATGATTGAAACTAAGAAATCACTACTTGTTCACTTGAGTTTTGTTTTTTTAATTAAAAAACCATCTTCACTCATAATGCAACCCGCATCTTCTTCACCAACGAGATGTATGATGTGCCATGTTTCAATTCAGAATCCCCATCTCTGCAGCAGCAGGAGCTCGCGGAGGATCTACAGCAGCTCCTGCGACCGCCACACCTGAATTGAATGAGACCGGAGCAGCAGCTCCGATGCTCCAAGGGATCGGCAGCAACTCCGGCGACCGCCACATCCCCTGACCTGCATTCCTCTCTGAGCGGCAACTCCGGCGATCCACATCACTTGACCTGCATTCGTCAACCTGCTTCCTCGCCTTGGCCTGGGACGCTGCTGCTTCCGGTCCTTGTTTCTCGCCCAGCCTTGTCGTGGTTGACGATGGTCGCTGCCGCTTCTCACATCGTCTCTGCCTTGTGAAATGGACTGGCGCCGGAAACAACTGATGTCAAAAAAAAAAAAAAAACTCTGGTGCCAAAAAAAACTTAAGGCACCTAAGATTTTTTTTTAGAATGAAGACGCAAAGTTGCGTCCAGCTTTAAATTAATAAAGCGATCCAAGGCAGCATCCAACATAGGTTTGACCATAACAACATACGAAGGTACTAAAAATAGAGTGATACAAGTCCACGGGCACTGACGAGGGGTTCCAGTTCTGCCCAAGAGCCTCTCTTACGGCACACCAGGCAAAGCGAGCCAAATGGCACCGAAAGACGACGTGGTTAGCGTCCTTCCCATGTCAGCACACTACACATGACCCATTGGATGGGCCGTTTTGCTTGGCCATGTTATCAGAAGCGGGGAAGCGGTTGCGGCAAAGGAAGATTTTCGTCTTAAGCAGCATTCTTGCCTTCCATAACCCCTTGCTATGTCCAACACCATCCCTCGGTAAGCTTACCGTACAAGGATTTTACGGAAAACTTTCCGAATGCAGTCAAGCTCCACGAGACTGCATCCGAGCCCACGACCACCGTTCTCCCTCCCAGCTTAGCGACCAAGCCATCCTAGCAGAGCCCTTCTGTTGGAGTGAGGTTTCTCATAAAACTAACTGTGGGGAGAGAAGAGCGAAGTACGTCGGCAACCATAAGCTCTGTGTCCGTTGCCAGTTGGAAGAGTGAACCATGGCTCATCCAAAGGGGAGTAGGCCCTAGCCACGCGTCCAACCAAAAGCGGGTAGACTTGCCGTTTTTGACCTGGAAGCTAGCCCCAACAGCAAAAGCATGCTTCACCGCCTGGATCCTGTTCCAGAAGGGTGATCCCTTGGTTTTTGCAGTGAAAAAAAAATTCCCATCCAGGAAGTACTTGCTCGTAACAGGCCAGCCCAGAGCCCCGACTCGTTTTGGGCTAACCTCCAAATCCACTTCGTGAGAAAGGGCCACACTCATAAGTTTGGAGTTAAGGATACCCAGCCCACCGAATTTCTTGGGCCTACAAACTGCAGCCCACTTCACCAGGTGGTATTTCTGCTTAGTCCCGGCCCCTTCCCAGAAGAAGCGGGAGCGGGGAGTGTCTAACTTAGCGTGTACCCCATCGGCTAGTAGAAACATGCCCATTGTAAAGAGCGGGAGCAAGGATAGACTAGGATGAGTCTAGCCGCCGAGGACATAAAATTACCTCTCCACGGACTCACTCTGCTAGCCACTTTGCCGTATAGCGGTTCCCACTCGTGTATGGAGAGCTTCCTATTCGAGATGGGTTTGCTGAGGTACTTGATCAGAAAGCCCCCAAGCTTACAATTAAGTAGGCCAGCCACCAGCTTGCTAGCTTGGCCGTCCATCCCATGGCTATGACCTTACTTTTCAGGAAGTTAATCTTTAGACCCGATAAGATTTCAAAACTGAGAAAAGCAGTTTAACCGTTGCTATACTGTGGTCATCAGGCTCAAACAATAGCAGGGTGTCGTCTGCATATTGAGGATGGGTCACCCCCTGGAATGAGGTTGGGGGACCAAACCCTTAATATGGCCGGCTGCCCTAGCCTTACCAATCATGGCCGAGAGGGCGTCCGCAACAAAATTAAAAACCAGGGGCGAAATGGGATCACCCTGGCGTAGGCCACGTTTGTTACGAAATGGGATTGCCATTAATCGGCACCACCTTCCTTCTCCACCGCACCCCCTCCTCGGATAGCAGGACCCAGCTCGAGATCGCATGCGTCCTTACCTCACCAGGGCCGGGTCCAATGTAACTCGCGTTCTCTCCGTTGTGCAGCTCTACTGGATTTTCTAGCCCAAAATATTTTCTGATCCTGTCTGAATTTCTTTTGGAAATATTTTGGGCCTCGCTCCTGCGCTTAGGCCATCTGTCCCTTTTTTGCTAAGCGTTGAAAAGGAAAGCAAACCTGATTTCAACCGTACGTATAGGATGGCAAGTATGGTGCACACACAAATTTTGGGTCCGTCGTGAATTGTGGCTTCCATGGTCCACGTGAATTTCGTGCCCATGAACGAGTTTGGATGTGACGTTGTGGTCTTTCCCCGTTAATGAAATATTCACGGTCCTCTCCTACTCTCTCTTCCATCGGATACAGACGAATGGCTCAGATGAGCTGAAGACGGGATCAATCCGTGGGACGGTTGTGACTGGCCAATCATAGCAATCCGTGCCCAGCGCGAACCAACCCCGTGGTTGGATTGTTAGGAGGATAGTGATATCCCCAGTCCACCAAAGTTCAAATCCTAAACTTGATATTGGTGCTCGCATTTTTCTGGATTTATTTTAGGCCTTTCGACGATGTGTGTTCAGTAGGAGGAGACGTTTCCGTCCACAATGAGGATGTCTGTAGCGACTTTATCAATCTCAAGATGACATGCCGGCTCAGTCTCTCGGATGTGTTCATAGGGATAGGATGTGTGTGTGTGTTCATAAAGATGAGTGTATGCGCGTATGTATGAGCGTATACGTCTGTACTGTGTTAAAAAAGCATTCCGTGCCCAACAAAAGGGAAGTCCAAACAAGAAAAACCACTAGTCGTACAAAATTTCCAACGTCGAATATCTCCCGCCCTCACTCAATCCTCTTGTGCCGAGAAATCATCCCGCATGCATGTTGCAAATATTTCAGCCCGTCAGCGAGCACACATCCTCCAAAATATCTCCAGTGCACCTCGTAAATCCTGGATGATGCCTCCGAAATATCTCCCACCTTGATGAGGCACGAACGGCGAGACGCTAATTCATGCATGTAGACGTCCCGACCTTTCACGGCAATGCAAGATCAGCAGTTTTTTCCTCGTGTTCCTCCTTGCAACCTGCAATAACAATCTCTATCCGTGCACGAATAGTACGCGAACAAAGATAACGACCCCCTCAGATTAGCACGTAGGCGCCGATGTGATGATCAATCTTTCATCGCTAATAGATGAAGGAAAATCACAAAAATACTCAAGATTGGATAGCCCAAAAACTGGACGTTTTCTGAACCTTGTTAAACTCAAAACTGATCTCTACATGGCCGTAGCCTGTCCGTTAAATAGCCAACACACGTTCCTTCTAAGAAGGAATTACGTAGACGCCACTAATCAACCAGGATAAGTCGTGCCTGACTTGGACTAAGAAAGAAAACTAAAGAAATCCTAACTGACCATCTAAACCGTAACTACTACTATCACACATGCATGCCTTTCATTTCATGCAACGTGCACTCCTTGTTCGATGGCAATTAAAAATTTACCAATCTTGATCCAGTCGGGTGGAGTTCTGAACATAGGCAGCACCTCCTTCGGTTCTGGTTCCTGATCAACATCGGGCGACCTGGGCCTTTTGTTGTATACTCCTCTATGCATTGGTACATGCACTGTATAATACGAAGTAGCATGTACTAATTCTCTTTCAAATACGGGAGCAAATGTAGGTCCACAAAGTTGACGTAAAACACCATCCTTACTTCTCCATGTATTGTTTGCATAAAAATGAGTGTTCTCGTCTGTTACGAACGAAGACGCCCATGATAAATTCGTTAATCTTAAAATGTCGTATCGACTCAATGTTTCAGAGGTGGAAGTGCCTACATGCGTTCATAGAAAATTAGAGATAGATGAGTGTACATACACGAGTATCTGCATTTGTGCCGTGTTAAAAAAAATTCGGACACTTTGCTACGCTAGTAACCTTATTGCTTATAATAATTTATAAAAGGGACCTGCTTACCCCGTAAAAGAAAACAAAAACTCAAAAATACACCCAAAACTTGGTATGCGTCCGATCCGCTAAACTTTGCCGTGCTCCTTACGTTCGATCGAGGGATCCACATGACATGTCACGGCGCGCGATCTCCTAGCAATTAGGGCAAACCTTGTGCTCCTCCTCCTCCTCCTGGAAATCCTCTCCCCCACCGCCGTCGCCGTGCCGGAGCCAGGACCCATGCGCCGGCCGCCGCATCCACTTAACACGCTTGCCATGAAAATTCAAGCCCAGATCCGCTAAACAGGCTAGCCATGCACCCGATCGGCGCGCCCTTCTTACGCTCGATCGAGCGCGAGAGAGAACCCAACATGCATCGCATGGCGGGCGATCTCCTGATAACTAGGGCAAACCTGCTTCTCCTCCTCCTCCTCCCGGTGATCCTCCCCTCCACCGCCGTCCACGGCGTGCCGTTGCCGGACCCATGCGCCGGCCGCCGCATCCACGTGCGGCGCCTCCCGGCGCGCTTCAACACGGACCTCCTCCGCCACTGCGACGGCGCCTTCCCGCTGGCCGACCACCCCTTAGCCACGCCCGCCTGCGCCTCGCTCGCCAACCACGGCCTCGGGCCGCGCACCCACAACCGCTCCCGCTCATGGTACCGCACCGACGCGCGCCTCCTCGAGCCCTTCTTCCACCGCCGCCTCCTCGACCGGGACTGCCTCACCGACGACCCCGCCCGCGCCGACGCCGTCTTCCTCCCCTACTACGCCTCCCTCGACGCGCTCCCCTTCCTCCTCGACCCCGCCATGCTCAACTTCTCCGCCGCGCACGGCGTCGCCCTCGCCCAGTTCCTCGCGACCGACCGCCCGCGGGTCCTCGCCCGGCGCCACGGCCACGACCACTTCCTCGTCCTCGCCGGCCCGGCCTGGGACTACGCGCAGCCGGCCGACACCGACCCCAGGCTCTGGGGCACCACCTCACTGCTCCGCCGCCCCGAGTTCGACAACTTTACCTTCCTCACGCTCGAGTCCCGCGCGTGGCCGTGGCAGGAGCACGCCGTGCCGCACCCGACGTCCTTCCACCCATCGTCGCTCCCGCAGCTCCGCGCGTGGATCGCCCGCGCGCGCCGCTCGCGCCGCACGGCGCTGATGCTCTACGCCGGCACCGTGTCCAGGCCGTCCCGCCCCAACATCCGGAGCTTCATCCTCACCGAGTGCGCGAACCGCACCGACACATGCACCGTCGTCGACTGCCATGGCGGGTCCTGCGCGCTCGACCCGGTGCGCTCCATGCGGCCCATGCTGAAGGCCAAGTTCTGCCTGGAGCCGCCGGGGGACACGCCGACGCGTCGTTCGACGTTCGACGCGGTGGTGGCCGGGTGCGTGCCGGTCTTCTTCGAGGACGCGTCGGCGAGGACGCAGTACGGGTGGCACCTGCCGCCGGAGAGGTACGAGGAGTTCTCGGTGACCATACCCAAGGATGCGGTGATGCTGGGGGGCGTGCAGATCATGGAGACCCTGGCGGCGGTGCCGGAGGAGGAGGTTGCCCGGATGCGGGAGCGGCTGCTGGAGCTGGCGCCGAGGGTGATGTACCGGCGGCACGGGAGCGCGGCGGAGAGGATGAGGGAGGCGAGCATGGACGCGGTGGACATTGCCGTGGAGGGCGCGCTGCGGAGGATACGTGGGCGGGTGCGCGCTATGGAGGATGACCAGCCGGAGGCCATGTACGCAATGGACGACGACAACCAAGAGATCTAGCTAGTTGATCATATCTTCCAGGTGGTCGCAAGCCTGTGATGCAGCAGATGTACCAAAATGATAAGTGCCATACGTGTGGCACGAAAAAACACCGCCCTGCGGTTTTGATGTTGCATATATAGATCAGCCATGACATCCATTGTTTATCTTGTTTTTTGGGTTGCATACTCGCCTCGGCAAAGATTTATGCTCGGTTTGAAAAAATAACGGGCGATGAAAATCAATGGAACACTCGGCAAACATGATGAATGAAAATAAAAATGAGGTGCCATCGGGGGAAACATGGTGGCAAGCGCGGTGAAGAAGGCGTAGTAGCACGAGAGGCGGAGCTCGCTGGCCACGGGGATCATCGCGGAGGTCATGAAGACGTCCTATCTCCAAGTCAATAACCCTGAAAAGGGGTAAGCCGAGTAGGCTTTGCAGTGTAACACTCAGTGAAGTCTTTACCGGGCGGTTATATCGACCTTCGCCGAGTACGGAGTACATGGCGCAGTGGCGGAGACAGGCCTGGGGCAGCTATGGCTATAGCCCCAGACATAGCAACAACTTGCCTTGTTATTAATTCATACAGTGTATAGAAAATCACAAAAGTTTATCACTCAATATAGCACAGCCCCAGGCGTGTAACCTGTTGCTAGCTCACTACACGGCAAAAGAACCAGATTCCAGTAGTGAAGGGAGTGTTGGTTGTTCTTGGTGGACTTGGATCAACAAGTAGTTCAGGAATAAGATAGGAGAGAACTCTGTAGTTCAGGAATAAGATAGGAGACAACTCTGTGTAGTGAGTTCTCTCCTATCTTATTCCTGAACTACTTGAGAGACCCGCTTGCTTATTGCAATTCAGAATTGTGATAGGAATACTTTATGCGTCCTGTCAAGAGTAGACGTTCGATTTGTACTTCACCACTTTCTTTGGGACACGTTGGCGCCCCTCAACGACGTATGTGGACTGAAGATCAGCACCGAAACTGAACTGACATGTTGCCTGGATTCCCGTTTGCTAGTTTTGTCAAGCGTCTTTTAGTTTCTTCAAATAAATTTGTCATCGAGGCACCAGTGGTCTAGTGGTAGAATAGTACCCTGCCACGGTACAGACCCGGGTTCGATTCCCGGCTGGTGCACTCTTTTTTTTCAGTCCTTTCTTTACATACATGTAAGTTCATCTGATCTTGCCACTTATATAAGTCTTTTTTGGCTTTATATACATCAAAAGCAGAGGAAGAAGAGTAGTGAGAGCCAAATCATGGTGTGTTTGTTCCCACTCTTCCAGGCAGCTTGCCCACCGATCCAACACACTATCGTTCTTGCCATGGTGTATGCCCTTTTTGCGGGGTTATTTTGATTAAAAAATATCACGACAACCCTTGTATGTATCGAGAAATTGTAAGGGCGTACTGCCTCTGTAACATAATATAAGAGGCTTGGTAAGTAATCCAAACAATTCTGGAAAAAGACGTTTTTGGTCACTGTAATGGACTCTTAAACCATTTTATAAAAAGTTAGAGATGGAAATTTCACAAGTGATATTTTGTATAGTGAGATTTCTCATATAGGAGTACTCGAAGTCTGGGGCTGTATGTATGTGAAGAGAACTCTTGAAGGGCATGAGGTCAATGTCTAGCTAAACAGATAGAAGAAGTAACTACAGTACTCCACTAGCTAAGATATCTTTAAAGTGTGTCATTATAATACTACTCCCTCCGTTTTTAAATATAAGTCTTTTTAGAGAATCCACTATGGGCTACATACGGAACAAAATGAGTGAATCTACACTCTAAAATATGTCTATATACATCCGTATGTAGTTTGTAGTGGAATATCTAAAAAGAATTATATTTAGGAACGGAGGGAGTAGCCTCACCGTATATTCCCTTTTATCGTTATAATGGATGCCATATAAAAAACGTGTCTGAAAATGCAAGAAGGAATTAGGTGGATGTTGTGCCGTGTTTTAATTCATAATCGAGCCCAATTACTATGACCACCAAAAACAATGCAGCTAGAAATGTCTAGCATGTTTGTTCATCATCACGACATGTTAGGCAGAATGTCTCAAACTAGGAAAAGTATATGTTGGCGAACAATGCTCAGTCACTGCCTAGCCCATTATCCACCGTTAGTGGCACCCACTTGCCTGTGTCGATGTCTGCCTTCAAAACGTCCAATTGTCAAGTGAATAAAGGAGAGCCGAGAGGGCTTTTTTTTTTGTAACCTCACCATTAGCAGCTTCCCATGGGACTCGGTTAGGTGCTAGCCGGTGATGATGACATCACCGGTTTCATTGTCTCTTGTACATGCACAGGACAAACTCATATTTTGACTATCATCAACTTCTTTAAATGTCTTGCCACGCCATCGCCCTCCTCATCTGGTGTTGCCACATCGTCGTCCTCCTCTTCCTCCCCATCTTCTTCTTCCTAGCGATTATTGCATTCTCTTCTCCCTCATCATCATCATCCGTGCTCTAGGCATTGTGATCATCATAGCTTGATGGTTGCTTGATAACACCCTTGCAATGGTAGCCATGGGTCTCATGTTGATAGCCAGTGCAAGACTTGAAAAATGTCAGTGACAACTTAACAAGCACCGGGAAGTGATTGCCTTGCCATCAGACTTGAACTTAACGAAAAAAAGGAAAGGTTCATACAATTTTCTTCTACTTCACCTTTTCCTGAGTAAAGTCTAGTGGTCGAAGTAGAAATACCATTTGGTTTGGCTATACCGTAATCTGTAAAATGAGTTGAAATAAGATCGAGCGGTATGAGATCTCGAGCCTTTGTGATCGCATAGTGTTTGTCTCCAAGGAATGCAATGTCAATTATATATTCCTATGTCTTTTTTTCCGGCTCAGGCAACCACACACCATTTCCTTGCTGAAATACGATCGATAGGTAGTTCGTATTGTTTGTCAGGGCGACAATGAAGTTGTCGGGGGAAACTTTATGAGAAGCTTTGCAAGTCTTATGGAAAACAACCGTGTCTAGCACCATGAGAAACATAGACTTGCTGGAGAGAGTTTTGCATAAGAGGAAGTTGTGTAGTATGTATTTTCATGCGTCACTAGAGGCATAGATGTCATTGAGATCAAGGGGAAGCTAGTTGTCAAAGGAGTCAATACAGATGCCACCTTCAGGGAAAGAAGGGAGGCGGTGCCAGCGACCATTGGAGGGAGTGAATACATAGCCATCCTCTAGTACGATCCGCGACAATTAGGGAGCCGCCCGTTCTCTTATCTTTTGCACACTACAAAAAGTTCCGATCATTTTCACAATAAAATAAAATATTGACCATATTTATTTATTTTCAGATGTTTACATTGTTTTGGTAAATGAGTGCAATTAAAGCATTGATTTTGCCATAAATAATAGCTATAGAATCAGCGGATTTCACCTGCATGTGCCAAAAGCATATTATGGCAGTACATTAATTCGGATTTGATCTTGCTCAGATGGCATCTTTGCTCTCCCTAGCTACCTAACTCCATGACCTATAAAATCCATGTGAATTAGACCATCATCGATCTCACACATAAGTTGAATAGTTGATCATCTCAAGAGATGGGGACTATTACTGTTGGATTCCATCTTTTATTTCTCATTCCCACAATTGCATTGCACGCCCATGCCTCATCTCAGGAGGCGCATCTCACAAAGTTCCTCTCGTCTAAAAGATCCAGAAGCAACATCAGCAACAAAATTGGTGATCCTACTAGTTTCCATGGCGGATCATTCCTCGGAATCGCCAGCAGCCCCCGAATAGATGGGTACCCGAGCTCCTACCACATCGCTCTGAAGGCGGCCGACAAGATCTCGGCGCTGCCAGGGCAGCCGGAGGGCGTCGACTTCGACCAGTACGGCGGGTACGTGACTGTCGACGGCCATAATGGCCGCGCACTCTTCTACTACTTCGTGGAATCTCCCGGCAACCCGGTGACGAAGCCACTCCTCCTGTGGCTCAACGGAGGTGAGGAAGATACACTCTACTACTAGTAGCTAGCTAGTACCATTGTGTATTGTTGAACACTATTTGGTAAATTCCTCAAAATGTTCTAAAAAATACATTAGAAATGCACAATGAATTTATATGATCTTTCAAAAAAAAAATGGATTGATATGGAGCATGCATGCAGGGCCTGGGTGCTTGTCGTTGGGCTTCGGAGCGATGCGAGAATTGGGCCCTTTCCGGGTGAACAGAGACAACCAAACCCTCACTAGGAACAACCATGCCTGGAACAATGGTAATGGTCCTATATATTTCCATTTTAACAATACTCATATCAAAACAGGTGTCAGAAAAAGGGGAGAAAAATCTTAATTTCTAGTACTCCTTTTGTTTTTATTTACTCTGCATACTAGCTCTGTCTTAAATCAAACTTTATAAATTTGACCAAATTTATAGAAAACTTATTGACACCTAAATATCAAACCAATACTATTAATATGATGGTGTATATTTTGACATCATGTATAATTTTTTTATTTTAAATGTTCGTGTTGTTTTCTATAAATTTGGTCAAACTTTCTAAATGTATATCAAAACCTTATTGCAGTGGCAAACGTCGTTTTTCTGGAATCACCCGCTGGCGTGGGATTCTCCTACTCCAACACATCTTCTGATTACGACAAGATGGGGGATCCACTGACAGCCCAAGACACCTATGCCTTCCTCGTCAACTGGCTCGACAGGTTTCCCGAGTACAAGGCACGCGCCCTCTACATCGCTGGGGAGAGCTACGCTGGTCACTATGTGCCCCAGCTCGCCGCCACCATCTTAGCCCACAACAACAACAACAACAACAACAACAACAACAACACGGGTGTCATACTAAATCTCAAGGGCATCTTCGTCGGAAACCCGCTTCTGGACGACGCGAAGGAGGAGAGAGGGCACCACGAGTACCTATGGAACCACGGGGTGATCTCCGACGAGGTATGGGCCGAAATCGCCGGCCACTGCAACTTCAGCGACGACTCCGTCTATGGCGATAGGTGCTACAAAGCTATTACTAGATCCCAGTATGAGAGTGAGGACATCGACATCTACAACATATACGCTCCCACCTGCATCACCGACAACAACGGCTCCTACTACTCCAGCAGCCAAGTATGGATGAGTATAACAAAGACTTGGTTCACTAAACATATACATATTCTACAAGTTGCATTCTAGCAAGTGTCTGAAGTGTCTTCTTTCAGTTACCTGGGTACGATACGTGCGGCGAAGTGCCTACCATGGCCTACCTGAACCTTCCTGCAGTGCAGAGGGCTTTCCATGCTAGAGAAACCAAATGGAGTGACTGCAAGTACGAACACCTAATATCACCCTGAAAGAGCCTTACACATATATGTGTGTGTGTGTGTGTGTTACTATTCATCATCCAGGGTGCAGAATAAGTTATTCTTCACCCGAGGTAATCTTACGATCATATCATAATTAAATTACGTTTGGAATTCAAATAGTTACATTCCTATTGATTCACTACGTAAAATTTGGCATAAAAAATAAAAACATAGGTCATAAGGCAAAAAAATTTGCAGTTTATGTGTATTTTACACTATGTTTTTACGTTTGTAATTTTACATAACATGAAATATTTTTTACGACGATTATATATATTATTACGGTCTCTTTTTATGTCGGAAATAAGACAAAACTTACGAAACGTAAAATTACGGTGCATTGATGGTAAAATAGAGGAGGTGAAGAATAACTATTCCTCACCCAGGGTGATATATATATATATATATATTCTTGTTCGATTTCATGAACTGGCCTCCTGTGTTGTGTTGGTGCAGAATCTTTGTGGATTTCAAGGACTCGCCGGATAGCATGGTGCCAACCTTGAAATGGCTAATCGACCATGGCTTGCCCGTGTGGCTCTTCAGGTAATCCACGTCCACTGCAAACATGTATGCTTCTTGTTGGTACTGAAACTAACGAAATGATTTTCAGTGGGGATTTGGATTCAAGGTGCCCGATCACCAGCACGAGGCACGCCATCCGCGACCTCAACCTCTCCGTCACCGAGCCGTGGCGTCCATGGACTGCCGGCCATGAGATAGGGGGCTATGTTCAACAGTACAAGGGAGGGTTCGCGTTCGCTACCGTGAGAGGAGCAGGGCACACAATCCCGACCTTCCAACCCGAGAGAGCACTCATACTGCTCCAGTCCTTTCTCAAAGGGATCCTCCCGCCTTACGAGAAGGCAAAATAGTTTGTGTTCTCGTTTTGCGATGGATGCTATAATCTAATGGCATCATGTCATGTAGCGAGTTTCATTACCGTGATAGCACATATCTCATCTATTTGCGCTTTCGGTCTTTGCACCAAGAAGATGCACACGACTACAAGTTTGGTTATGTGTTATGCTAAGTGGCGCACCTTTACCCCATAAAATCCTATTAATGTGTCCTTCCAACTATATATGTTTGCCCTTCACAGTTGCATCCCTAGAATTATATTTCTTCTTCTCAACTGCGTACTTTCTGTGTTTTTTCTTTCTGAACTGTATTTCCCCTTCTCAATTGTGTCTTTCAACTTCGGGACACAAGCTCTGGCTGACTCTAAAGTTTATATTCTAGGGTGTCCGTATCTCGTTTGTCGATGTGGAACTAAATCATGCACTCTGCGTTGTATTTATTAGGAAAAAGAAGCAAAGACTGGGTCTAGTCCTTGGTATTACAGTAGAATTTAGAAAGCCCAAATAATCAGTGGAGTACTATCTCACGCTCCTGGGCGCCACACTCTTGGATGTGTGCTTACCAGTTAAAAAACCAGTAAACATTTACTTTGTTCCACAATTTTTGAAACAAAAGAAGGCATCACTATGTATCAAAGAACACAAGTAAGCACCCAAGAAAACTCGGAAGATCCAGCTTTGCCTAGCCACCTATGACTGGACTAATGATTAACAACAAACACAATCACCACAACCTCCAAAAAAGCTTAATTCCTTGGGTCATACTATAAGTATTGTGGTTCGCTCGCATTTCATTGGTCACTGTAACACTTTGTTTCGGTATGTTTATTCTATTAAGGATGGGCTTATAATGAATGAGTATTACCAATTTACCATGAAAGGGGAGAATATTGGAATATTGATCTCGACTCCTAACTAACCAAGAGATAAGGGGGAGTCAATCCCATGTACGCAACACCATAGGAGGTCCAAACAAATGTATTGGTTTCGTTCACTGTTCCTTAGAATCCCACATATAAAAATAAGGTACTTGCTCTCCTGTAAGTTAGCACTACTGCAGAAATGCTTACCAGCGACAGGCACACTTCACTGACTAACAAGACACTCGTCAACAGTAACTAGCTAGCAGTGAGAAGCACGTCGCTAGTCAGTGCTAACTTTGCTCCATGACTACCAACTATATATATATGCAAGTCAGTGGCAAGGGTCACACCAGTGGCGGCGTGCACTTTTTCATACTTGTCACCGTTGTGACTAATAACAATGTAGAGCTCTTTCTCCTGCTCGTTACGGTTAAGAATTTTAAAAAGTAAACCGAACTATATTAATTTGTCCTTATAATTTATTCTGCAGGTCACAGTAAGGCAATGGGCAACACATGTAGTCACACATATGCAAAGATCTTTATCTTTTGTTGGACTAATTAGTGTATGCACTAATATGTACTACATATTAGAGCATATGTTAATTAGTCCAACACAACATTAAGGCATACATGCGACTACAAGTGATGCTCATGCCTTCTGTGAAATAGAAAAAAAATAGTATGACATATTAGTACATAGTATATATTAATTAGTCTAACAAAATATTTTGCAAATACTATATCACACCTATACCAGTCTGCACTTGTTGCAAACTACTATAAACACAACGGCAAACAACACATAAATATGAAAACATCACATATTAGCATGGTATTCTTAGATTTAGCTGATCCTTGTGCATTATAGCTATCATCTTCCTCCAGTTTGAACCTCTCATTCCGAGCCTTCTTCATTTTTATCTTCCCCAACATCAATTTATCGCTAGCAAGCTCCCTAATAACAATTCTTGTCCTCCCCTCCTGTTCTTTGTCAAACCACTTGAAATATGCACATGCCTTGTATCGTGTAACACAATAGGAGAAGCCTTTGCGGAGCGGATATTGGCCTTCCTCGAGTATTCCTGGTACTCGATAAAGAATTGGATTCTAGCAGTGTAACACTCGGCAAAGCCTGTGTCAAACGGATGCTGACCTTTGTCGAGTATTCCGGATACTCGACAAAGAACCAGATTCTAGTTTGGTTTGGTTGCATTCTCATCTTAGCATAGTTCTTCACTCTTCGTGCATGCTCATCTCAACACCCCTCTTCATGCCTGCTCCTAGTGTATTTGTGTTAAGCTAGTGTGGATTCATGCACCCTTTATACACTCTACTAAACACCCAAAAGTAGGTCGAGAAGCGAAAATGTTTTACGGAACCATGGTTCAGCCGAACCTATGCTCGACACCATTGATTTCTAAACACTATTCATGAGGATCCGTGCATGGTTGATTAAAAAATGCAGTTGGTATGCATGTCACAAATCCACATGTAGTAGGATGTTAAATCGTACGGCATAGACCATAGGTTCGGCTGAACCATGGTCCTGAATCACGTCTCTCGGTCGAGAAGAGAACTTTTGCTCTCATGCAACCTTCATACACCCTACCAAACACATCCGTAGTGAAGGGAGTTGACAGAATTGGTTATTCTTGGTGGACTTAGATGAACAAGTCGTACAGGAATAAGATTAGGAAAGCTCTGGCACTGGCAGTATGGTGATAGGAATGGTTCATGTGCCCTGTCAAGAATAGACGTTCAATTTGTAGTTCACCACTCTCTTTGTGACACGTTGTTGGCGCCCCTTCGTCTCCTACACGTGCCTAGGACTACAATGGCGTATGTGCACATCTATTAGTTGATCAGCATCGAAACTGAACTGACATGCTGCCTGGTTTTCCGGTTCATATGGTCGTCTTATAGAAAATCAAATTTAATTGCCATGGAGGCACCAGTGGTCTAGTGGTAGAATAGTACCCTGCTGGTGCACTCCTTTTTATTTTTAGTCATTTCTTTATCTGCTCTTTTTTATTTGAAGTGTTTGTCTCCAAGGAAAGCATCGTCGGGCCATGCAAGTGGTCTAGTGGTACAATAGTGCCCCTAAAACCTGCCACGGTACAGAACTGGATCCAGTCTCTTCGTTTTGTTAGTTCTTTTTTTTTCATATATGTTATTTCATCTTTTTTAGCGGAAATCCAATTTGGCTTCATCTTTTTTAGCGGAAATTTAATGAGACAGTTTTTTTGTGATCTTTGTCACATACAAATGCTACCTGTAAATTCTGAGGTAAAAAGGTTAAGCATTTTGGTCTGCGCAAAAAAGAATTAATCAAAGACCAAATGTCACCCCGGTTTTGTTTTTTCACCGACAATCATCAAGCATACTTGCGACACCAACACGATCGTCTGCATTTTTTTAATATATTTTTTAAAACATTTACTATTTATTTCTGGAGTACTTCACCCCGGAGCATGTGCTCTCGGGAGCCAAAGCGTCGCTCCCCTTTTTTACTCATTTCTTTTCATGAGCCTTTTTTGCTGTATAGACATCAAAAGCAGAGGAAGAAGAGTAGTGAGAGCGAAATCATGATGTGCCTGTGGCACTCTTCCGGGTAGCTCCCTGACCGGTCCAACGGTTTTGTCCTTGCCATGGTGTACATCAATTTTTATTGCGGTTATTTTGATCTGAGAAATATCACAATAGTCTTTGTGTTTGTATTGAGTAATTGTATTGGCATATTTCATAAGTGATATTTTGTAGTGACATTTTTCATATACTCAGAGTTTGGAGCGATATGTATCTGAATAGAACTCGGTAGAAGGAGACGAGGCCATTGTCTAGCTAGACAGATAGAAGAAGTAGTTACCAGGACTGCACTGGCTGGGATATCCTTTAAAGTGCGTTCTTGTAATAATAGCCACATTGTATATTCCCTTTTATCGTTATAATGGACACCCTCTAAAAAAGTGTCTCAAAGCACAAGAAGGAATTATATGGAGACAATGTCGTGTTTCAGTTCAGAATCGAGCCCACTTACTATGACCACCAAAAATAGTGCAGCTTGAAATATCAATCAAGTTTTCTCTTTACAACGAACATCAAACATGTTTGTACATCATCACGATATGTTAGGAAGAATGTCCCAACATGCCTTTGCAGATTCTCTACCCTCTGAGGGGAAGGGCTTCCTTGGTGTTGTCCATCAGGCAACAATGAAGTTGTCGGGGCAAACTTCACTAGAAGCTTTGCATGTCTTATGGGAGACGACCGTGTGTAGCACCATGAGCAGCATAGACTTGATGGAGAAAGTGTTGTGTAAGAGGAAGCTGTGGAATATGCTGCCTATCTGTTTACATCGTTTTGGTAAATGAGTGCAATTAAAGCATTGATTCTACCATAAATAATAGCTAGAGAAAGCACGAATTTCACCATGTGATAATGGCATATTATGGCAGTACATTAATTTGGATTTGATCTTGCTCAGATGGCATCCTTGCATACACTCGAAAAGAAAAGAGAAAACTAACACAAATTGCTTTGTTTGGTGTCGTTGTACCCTCTTGCTCCCACTGCATGGCCTATAAAAACCATGCGAATTAGACAACCATCTACCCCACGCACACTCGAATAGTCGATCATCTTGGGAGATGGGCACTATTACTGCTGCTGGATTCCACGTTTTATTTCTCATTCCCATAATTGCATTGCACGCCCATGCATCATCTCAGGAGGCCCATCTCACAGAATTCCTCTTATCTAGAAAATCCAGAAGTAGCAGCGGCAGCACAATTAGTGATTCTATTTTCCATGGCGGATCTGTTCCCGTAATCACCAACAGCCTCCGAACAGATGAGTACCCCAACTCCGACCGCGCTCTAAAGGCGGCCGACAAGATCCCGGTGCTGCCGGGGCAGCCGGAGGGTGTCGACTTCGACCAGTACGCCGGGTATGTCACCGTCGACGGCCACAACGGCCGTGCGCTCTTCTACTACTTCGTGGAAGCGCCTGGCGACAAGGCGGCGAAGCCACTCCTCCTCTGGCTCAACGGAGGTGAGTAGTATCTAGTACCGCTGGGAATTGTTGAACAATATGTTTGGTAAATTTGTCAAAAATTTCATTTGCAAAACTTTTTAGAAGAATATATACATGTAGAAATCACAACGGATTGATATGGAGCATGCATGCAGGCCCTGGATGCTCGTCGCTGGGCTTGGGAGCGATGCGAGAATTGGGTCCTTTCCGTGTGAACAGAGACAACCAAACCCTCACTAGGAACAAGCATGCCTGGAACAACGGTCAGGGTCCTTTCGTTTTTACCGCACATTAGCTTTGTCTTAACCAAACTTTGATCCAACTTATTTTACTGGTTTTTTTTATTGACATCTACGATATCACATCAATAGTATTAGATTCATCACCGTATCTATTTTATATTTGTTATTTTATAAATGTTTGTGTTGTTCTCTATAAATTTGGCCAGAGTTTGCAAATGTACCTTATGTACCTAGCACCACCAAAACTTGCAGAGGCAAACGTCATCTTCCTGGAATCACCCGCCGGCGTGGGATTCTCCTACTCCAACACCTCTTCCGATTACGACAGGATGGGGGATCCATTGACAGCCCAAGACACCTACGCCTTCCTCGTCAACTGGCTCGACAGGTACCCCGAGTACAAGGCGCGCGGCCTCTACAACGCCGGTGAGAGCTACGCCGGCCACTACGTGCCCCAGCTCGCCGCCGCCATCTTAGCCCACAACAACAACAACAACACGGGCGTCATGCTAAATCTCAAGGGCATCTTGGTCGGCAACCCGTTGTTGGACGTCGTGAAGAACAAGAGAGGGCGCTACGAGTACCTGTGGAACCACGGGGTGATCTCCGACGAGGTCTGGGCCGATATCTCCAGCCACTGCAGCTTCAACGGCTCCTCCTATGGTGGTATGTGCGATGAAGCTATTAGTAAATCCAACTATACGCATAGGGACCTCGACATGTACAACATATACGCTCCCACCTGCATCACCAGCGACAACGGCTCCTACTATTCTAGCAGCCAAGTACGTACAAATATTTTTTTTTTAAAGAGACATTCTGATAGATCGAAGCTGCATTATCATTGCAAGTGGTGTGAAATTTCTTGGGAGATTTTTTCTTTTCTTTCAGTTACCTGGGTACGATCCGTGCGGTGAAGTGGCTACCTTTGCCTACCTGAATCGTCCCGCGGTGCAGAGGGCTCTGCACGCCAGAGAAACGAAATGGCGTGGCTGCAATAGGTACGAACACCTGAGATCAACCTGATGAAATGAGCTATATATACGTGTACGCATATATGTATAAATATGATCTTGTTCGATTTCTTGTTGGTGAAGAATCTTTATAGGTTTCAAGGACTCGCCAGATAGCATGGTACCAACCTTGAAATGGCTAATCGACCACGGCTTGCCCATATGGCTGTTCAGGTAATCCAATACATTCTTCAAAGAAAAAATGACGAACATGCGCGCTCCTTGTCGATGCTGAAACTGACGAAATGATTTTCAGCGGGGATTTTGACTCTATTTGCCCCTTCACCGGCACGAGGTACACGGTCCGGGATCTCAAACTGTCCATCACCGAGCCCAAAAGCCGCAAGGCCTATTGTTTGTTGTTGGTGCCATTGAGGTCGACCCAAGGTGTCGGGGAGAGCCAAGATTTGGAAGCACCACGGCAAGACGAGCTGGGCGTGCAGCTCGCGCTTTGTTTGACTGTTGGCTGGATGCTCACCCAGGTTCCAGATGATGTGATTGCTGCATGTTGATATTGTTGTGTACTTGGCCTGGATGTTGCTTTCCTTCCGAACTAGCTTGCTGGGTGTGTTGCTTTGGTAGGACGGATGAGTTGGAGTAGTAAGTAGCTAGCTAGCTCTTAGAGATGAAAATCCTAGTATGGTATTGATGGCACACAAGTTGTATTTCTGCTCACACATATATATGTGACATCTCAGTTATAATGCCATATATAATTGTTATGAACCTCAAATCTCTAGCTGCCCAACGCGTTATGCTGCCGAAATTTCTAGCTGAAATTATGGCGACCTGTCAAAAATTTGGCCTTGTTTGTAAGGAAACACAAGCTTTAGGTTGTTCACTGCACAATGTTGAGGTCTTGTTTGTAAGGAAACAAAACCTTTAGGGTGTTCTTTCGAGTCTTTTCAAGTTCCAACTGATTCAAACAACACGGGCATTTATTTGAAAATTTTCATCATCCCTATCTTGAATTCTTGTTGTTTCATCTTGATCCAGTGTCAGTCTGAAACATCTAATTAAATCACCGGGGAGAGCTACGCCGGTCACTACATCCCCCAACTCGCCGCCACCATCTTAGCACACAACAGCAATGTAGGGGGCTATGTCCAGCAGTACGCCGGAGGGTTCACCTTCGCCACCGTGAGAGGAGCCGGGCACATGGTCCCGGCCTTCCAACCCGAGAGAGCGATGATACTGCTCCAGTCCTTTCTCACAGGGATCCTCCCTCCATTCACCAATGAGTACTAGCTAGTCTTTCTGTTTGTGCTTTTGTTTCTGTTGTACTCCCTCCGTTCCAAAATACTTGCCGTGGTTGAACTAAAACCATGACAAGTTCTGTTGTACCGTAGCTAGCAGTGATCTATCCAGAATTCAGACCTCCAGACATTTCTGATTCGTCCCTTCCGACTTCATCGTGTTCATTTCAAGTTTAAACAGGGACAAAACAGCAAATGCACATATATATTTCTTCTTTTTGGTAATAATAACTGTATTGAAGCTCTGAAAGAATGGTTTCTGTCGCAATTTCTGTAAGATTCCATCATCTCTTTGCAGTCAGTATTCACCCGTTCCGGTACAAGGGGCTTGCTTATACATGAATGAATGAATTACAAACAATCACACACTACACCACCCAATCCAAACTCTAGTTTGTATGCTGATCTTTCTCATGCACGGCCCCCAAAAAACTGCATCAATGAGACCCTGTGGTCGACCAAGCTCCAGCAATTCAACAGGCCCTTCCGGGCTGGCTGATATCCGGCTATGCGCAGGTGAGGGCCGGCGAGGTTTTGTCAGCTCCAAGATGTGACGGTTCTTTCTTTTCTAGGACATGAAACCAGATGAACTCCTGCGTAGATCGGTCTTGGCCACAGGGACATATACAACGTCGACTAGCGAGCTGCGGGTTCGTCCGTAGAAAATGTAAACGAGAACACCTATCAGCAGCCATATGCCGACTCTTATCCATGCATCTCCGCTGAAAAACACAATGAAAATGATTGTTCTTTCTGGATAAATCATGGAAAAAGGGAAGCGAAATAAGCATCTAAAGTTAGATGTGCACTCACCCCAGGTTTATCAACAGATAAGTATTTATGAGGATGCACACGACAGGTAGAAACGGAACAAACGGGCACATGAATCCTGCAAGCAGAGACAGAGTTCAGCCTAAAGAAACATGCATGCATCCTCTTTAACTTAAAGAAGAAATAAGAAAAGGACAAGCAGTTTAATGTACCTCCAGAATGACCAAAAGAGTGCCTGCCATCATCTTGGTCAATGCAGCAGAGTACAACAAGACCAGGTATAAGGAGCACACCACCAACAATGCAACCAATGCAAAGCGGTAGGCTGACAATAAGAAACAAACATATATTTGTTAGACTTTCTGGTGACTTGTAATAAACAGTATAATTATAGATGCTGCTGCCTTCATCTATGGCGCAGAGGCCGTGGGAAATAAAGCTTCCATTTTCTTTAAAAAAACAATGAGGCAAATGTATATCTCTTTCCCAACTATATGCATACTTACAAAGGTAGCCATGTGGCAGAAGCTGAAGCCGTGAGGACCAGAACTCCTAGACAAACAGATCCTATGCTGAAAGCAGCTATCTTTCGACGCTTCATCTCATCCATCTTGCCTAACATATTATGAGGAAAGGGCACCATTCATTTTGGTTAGCTTGATAAGTTATAAGAAGCAAACTTTTTGTGGGAAAAATGGAATGACTAGTTTAAATCTGAAAGCAACTGTGTGCACATTACCTTTGTGTTGCTTCTCGAGAAGAGGGTCCTTCATTGCTTCTGTCGCAATCAAATCCTTTATTTGAGATGTGTCACAGATGTCATCCCCAAGTGGATCCCTACCCTTTTCCTCATCATATTCTTGGTTCAAACCCATTGATTCTCGCCGAGATGATGATAGAGGGACCTCCTCTGGAGGAACATATCTGAGTATCAAGATCGATACTGCCACTATGGTGAACGCGAGGAGTGTGCCTACACTGACCTGAAATGGTCAAGCATTTAAATTTATCTTCATGTTAAATCTTGCAGTGCTGTTAACTACTTTTTGGTGTGTGGAAGGCCATCAAATCAAAGTATGCAAATGACAAAGGCTTGATGTTTTCTTACCATTCCTGCCAATTGAGAAACATCCATGAAAAAGGCAAGAGCAGCAGCACAGATACCAGCCACAATTGTGCCCTTGACAGGTACTTGTGTGTGCTTGTTCACATCGGAGAAGAAAGACGGCAGCAGTCCATCTCTTGCCATGGTCATCAGTATTCTAGGCTGTGAGGATGAAAAACTCAAGTAGTTTAGCAACTATTTTGGAAGTCACCCAGCTTCGGCAAGCTACAAGACTAGGTTCACCTACGCACTGCAGAAAAGTAGCTGCCCCTAGTATGGAAATTCTATACAGACTAAAAGTTACGGGGTAGACTGCTAATTATCACAAGTTTGAGTCACAGTGATGTGTTTGTATACCTGTGGAAGAAGTGAGCCCATCAAGGTTGAACACAGTGCAAGAACAGCACCACTTGTCACGACATACCTAAAATAAAATAAAAGACACAGTGGATAATTCAGTCAAAAGCACGCTAGATGACCATTATAGCCAACAGCACAAACAAAAGGAGAATTGAGTCCTTACATTGCCCACTGCATTCCATGTTTTGCAAAGGCGGATGAAATAGGTGTATCTGGGTCCATAGCAAAATACGGTACAATCCCAACAATAACAACAGCGACCATCATGTACAACAAACAGCAAATAGACAATGCTGCTCCTATTCCCAGAGGTAGATCTCGTTGTGGGTTCTTCACCTGTCGATCGAAGTAAAAGCAACAATAACAAGAAAAGTCAATATATATCTCCTTAACAGAAGTGGACAAATAAGTCATTAAGTAGGACCTTCCTTACCTCCTCGGCAGTACTCGCTACTGTGTCAAAGCCTATGTATGCAAAGAAAACAGTTGCTGATCCAGCAAGCACTCCATTTACTCCGTATGGAAAATACCTGAAAAGTTTAGCAGTGTTATTCCACTACCAACCCCTCTGCAGTATGCTAAATACCAAATGATTTCAGGGTACATACCCGTCAGTAACCTTATAGCCCTCCCATCCAATCTGGAAGCCAATATAACAACCAGCTATGATTACAAATAGCATCACACAAGCATTCATAATCGTCACAATTGCTTGTACAAATGAGCTCTGCAAGAAATTCAAACGGAATAATCATTGATGGTCCTATATTTGGGGAAATGAGCAATCTTATAACCTGAGCAAAGTACCAACCTCTTTTATCCCTAGGCATAATAAAGCAGTGACAGCAAGAACAAGAGCAGCAGCACAGGGATCAACAATAACGTCAAACCATGGAAGTTGATGCCGTGCTAATATCCATGGCAAGCTATCTGGTCCTCCAAAAAACAAGGCCTGAAAAGATAAATGAAAGCTCATAAAATATTGAATATAGCAGAGCGGTTGTTCAAGCATTGACCAAAATTCCACAGAACAAAGCTCTAAGAAAGAGATGACACTCACTAAATTGGGGGATATGCCACGGGCAACAGCAGATCCGCCAAGAGTATATTCCAGCACCAAAGACCAGCCAATCAGCCAGGCAACACTAGATAAGTACAACGTGTGAAGCATGTTAGATCATTCTGGCCTTAAGATCTTAAATAAATGTAACACGATAACAGAGTTCACCATGGTATAGAATATCAAACAGCTAATATTTCATCTCTGAAGAATGCAATCTATGCCATGGGACCAGTAATTTTTACCCTTCGCCGATGCAGATATATGAATAATGATACGCGCTTCCAGCAGAGGGGCAACGGCTAGCAAGCTCGGCATAACAGAATGCTGAAAGTGCAGCAGCTATCCCAGCTATCAGGAATGAAACTGCCAATGCTGGACCAGCATGCTCCCTGGCAACTGTTCCGACAAGAACATATACTCCAGCTCCAATTGTCGAACCAACCCCTGGTAGATAATGCAAGGGTTCAGAAACAATCTGTTAATATATCATAAGCACTCTATGTATTGGGGGAAAAGACTCTATTAAATCTAGAATATCAAACATCAGGCTCCATTTGACACTGCTGGATTATGAATTTATGATAATGACATTTGTTTATCAAACATTTTCCTGTTTACCGTTTTGTTTATTATATATATATACTGTTTCAGCAGATTATAAAATAAGTTCTGCAACCACAATTGTGCTTAAGCAAGGCAGCATACATGAGTGGAGCTATGATTTAAGCTAATGAGTATACTGCACAAGATCATGACAATATCAAGGTTGCGGTATTGATGATGACTACCTTTCAGTGGGCAACCAACAAGGACCTCCCTTTGTTTCTGAATCTTTATTGATTTCAGAACCAGTTAACAGGCTGAAACAAAGCAAGTATACCAAAAATAGAACTTCTGCCACACACGAGCAAGCACTCATCTGAATGTCTTTCACAACTAATATAAGCCTCCAGTTTTTTTTAAATACTACTCCTATTATAAGCATAATGTAAAAACCGATTTATTTTATTTACTGCATTTGTTTACAGAGAGAAAAACAGAGTACTATGGCAAAATTGTTCCCTTGTATTTTTGTTAGTACTATTTCAGAAGAAAGAACAAGTCACAGTTCACCACTTAAACTCTCTAGTTTTTAGAAAAGATCAGTTCTAGGTAAACAATTTAATAAAAATGTACATAAGCACATTAATCAAAATACAAAGCAAATCCTCCAAATCAATCTAGCGGCTCCATGGAGATTGATCCAAGACCCGTGTAGCTACTAAACAGAACTGATTCCACCACGAAACCTGCAGTGTCGCCACAGTCCCCAACCCCAAAAAAAGGCCTCGCTTTTCCATTGCAGAAATATACTGTTACTCCGGAAAAGGGCGGACAGAAAAGAAAAGAAAAGAACAGAAAAGGCGGACGGGAGGGGAGGGGAGAGGGCGACGTCGCCGTACCGATCGCAACGAGCTCGAGGATGTTGAGCTCCTTGGCGAGCTGCTGGCCCTCGGCGCGGGCCCTGTCGGAGTCGACCGGCTTCCGGCGCATCAGGCTCCGGAACCCGCCGCCGCCGCCAATCTGCAATGCCATCGGGAGGGATTTGGCGGTGGCGAGAGCCAAGCAATCTCGATCAGAGGGCGGATAAGGGCATCGGGCTCTGGCGGTTTACGCGGGGATTGGGCGGCGAGGGGGGCGAGAAAGCGACGGAAGTGGAGATGGAGGCGGCCTCGCCCGTGTTGTTTCGGGAGGAATATGCAGAGTCAAAGGAGGATTGAGATTCAGTTGCCGCCGTCCAGAGTCTTGGATGGATTCTATTATCATGGGATACGATTACAGGATTACAATTACATTCCATTATTTCCTTTTGTGAGCACATACAAAAAAATCTTTTTCTTTTCCTTTTTTTGCAGGATGCGGGAAGAGTACATACAAATTTCCCAAGGGCTCTAATATCGGCCGACCGGTCGCCGGTCGAACGATTTCGTTCGCCGGGGGAGCAGCTCCCGGCGAACGTTTCGCCTCCCTCGGTCGTTCGTAGGGGGGAGGGCCAGGGCGAACCCCATTGGTCCGGAGACCCAGTTTACTGTTTTTCTAAAGAAAATTGTTTAAAATCAACCGGTTGATTTCTCTACTCCGTAAACCGCCTCCTCCACTTGACACGTGCTCCTGTGAGGCCCACCCACCACTCTCCCACCTTGCCTTATCTTTTCCCAAGCCGTTCTAGCCGGTCGTCTTCTTCCTTCTTTTCTCTGCAACCTACCTGCTCCCCCAGCACTTCTGCTACGCATCCGCCATGGACGCAATTGCCGCGCTGCGAGCTGGTGTGAGCCACCGCCACTAGCCATGCCCTCTAATCTGGCCCGCACCTGCTACTCCCCAGCTGCAATCCATGGGAGAGGGGATTTCCGCCATTGCTGCAGAACGGAGGAAAGCTGCACAACACCGAGCTCCGCCGGGCAGCAACGTTGTGCTGTGTGCCGGCAGTGGAGCTGCAGTGGAACACGGCGGTGTACAGCGGAGCTGAAGTGCAGCGGCGTGGTGCTGCGCGGGGGTGCGGTGGAGCTAAAGTGAACCTGCGCGGTGCTGCACACTAGAGCGACGCAGCTACAGTGCAACATGCCGGAGCTGCGACTGGCCGCTGGAGCACCGTGTGCCGATGTCGCGGGCTGCAATTAAGCATGGCCGGCGATGCGACGGGTCGGCGGCGCTGCGTTGGAGCACCTCGTGCCGGTGTCGCGGATGCAGTGAAGCATGGCCGGAGCTGCGTTGGAGCACTTTGTGTCAGTGTCGCGGCTGCAATGAAGAATGGCCGGAGCTGCGCCGGGTCGCCGGCGCTGCGTTGGAGCACCGCATGCCGGTGTCACGGCTGCAATGAAGCATGGACGGAGCTACGGAGGGACCTCGGCGCTGCGTTGTAGCACCGCCGCGCCGGTGTTGGCGGCTGCAATGAAGCATGGCCGGAGCTGCGCCGGGTCGCCGATGCTGCGTTGGAGCACCGCATGTCGGTGTCGCGGCTGCAATGAAGCATGGACGGAGCTACGGAGGGACGGCGGTGCTCCGTTGTAGCACCGCCGCACCGGTGTTGGCGGCTGCAATGAAGCATGGCCGGAGTTGCGCTGGGTCGCCGGCACTGCGTTCGAGCACCACATGCCGGTGTCGCGGCTGCAATGAAGCATGGACGAAGTTATGGAGGGACGTCGGCGCTGCGTTGGAGCACCGCCGCGCCAGTGTTGGCGGCTGCAATGGCGCATCCCCGTGTTGCCGTTGCTGTCGAACGCCCAGCCCCGCTGAAGAGGGGGCGGCTCCTGCTTGCGCAGCAGCGCTGCTTCTTGTTTCACTATGTATCCAACAGCTGCGACGAAAGGATTGGACGGCTGTGCAGGCGGATGATTTCTCTAGGAAATCATCCGGCTTATCTGTAGCAGCGCCCTTTTCTAAATGCCATGAACAAAAACTGATACTCCCTTAATTTCTTCATGTAAGGTGTATTATTTCCAGCAAGGTGACCAAGGCACGTAATTGGAGACAGTAGGATGAAATTACCCTAGGCTAATTAGTTGATTATCGGCAAATAAATCATTTAGCCTATAAAGGGAAGAATACACGCAATTGGTAGAGAGATACTTTCCATCGACGATGGCGAGAGCCAAGCAATCTCGATCAGAGGGCGGATAAGGGCATCGGGTTGTGGCGGTTTACGCGGGGCTTGGGCGGCGAGGGGGGCGAGAAAGCGACGGAAGTGGAGATGGAGGCGGCCTCGCTCTCCCCCTCTCTCTCTCGTGTTGTTTTCTCTCTCTGACGGGAGGAATATGCAGAGTCAAAGAAGGATTGAGAGAAGATTCTGTTGCCGCCGTCCGGGCCCCTGGATTCTATTATTATGAAATACAATTCGGCATTGCGTCGCAGTTATTCCATGATCTTACGTGGAGATCCATACAATTTTTTTATAGATTTGGTTAAGTCCCGGTCGGGTGACATCTAGCCACATCCCAATTAAATTACTCTCTCCGTCCCATAATAGAAGAGCGTTTTAGACTAGTGTAAAAAAAATGCTCTAATATATGGAACGGAGGGAGTACAAGATTACTATAGTACATTATTTCTCTTTGTGAGCACACACAAATCTCTCCTTTTTTTTGCGGGAAGAGTACAGACAAAATTCTGAAGGACTCTAATACCTGGCGACCAGCCCCAAAAAGGAGGGCTGACCAACGATCATTCGCCAGGGGAGCAGCTCCCAGCGAACATTTCGCCTCCCTCAATTGTTCGGGGGAGGGCCAGGGCGAACCCATTGGTCCGGAGTCCGGTTTACCGTTTTCTCAAATGCCATGAACAAAAATACATATTTTCTTATGAAAACAAAGAAAACATAAATGTATAATTGCCCTAAACCAAAAAAACACATTTTCTTATGAATAACAGAGAAAACATAAATATATAATTGCCATGATATGAAAAAATAAACAATGTCATGCTACTTTATAAAACTGTCATTTCTTTAAATTATTAATTTACAAATGGTATGATTGAAACAATGTGCCGTGTGATCTGAAAAATAAATTTATGGATGTGCCAAAAAAGCCATGTTTTGGAGAAGAATGAAAAACACAATGTCATGTCGTAATGCTTTTTATTATTGGATCCATTGTGCAAAAGATCTTAAAAATGTGTGTCATTCGAAAAAACAAAATTGCCACGCTTATAATAATGAAATTGTCATCCTGATAATAATAAAAATGACATGCCAATAATAAAACTGGCATCCGGTTAATAATAAAAATGTCATCCTCCTTAAAATAAAAACGACATGTTACTAATAACAAAAATGACATGCTCTTAATCATAAAACCGTCATTATATCAATAATAAAATTGCCACGGTATCTCTATCTCTACTGCTTAAAAAGAACGTAAGGTTCTTATTTCATTCTCGTTCGTCTAACCTTCCTTGTATATGTCTCACTCTTTCCTTCTCCTCTTTGATTTTTTTTCTCTCATCTCTGATTTTTCTCCTATTCATTCTCTCTAAAACATAATCAATTTTCTCATGTTTTATTAACTTACCCAAAAAAAGCACATTTTGTCTGGTGAGTAATTAAATTTTTACCAAATAAATGGTTAACAATAAAATGACAGGTAAATCATGGCGAAAAACTTGCTAAGATTTTAGCGCATCAATATAATAATAGACACACAGTCACAAGCTAATCTAGTAGCCTCTATTACTTAAAATGAACATAAGGTTCTCAGTTCACCTCTCTTTCGTCTAACCTTCTATATATGTCCCACTCTTTCCTTCTCCTCTTTGATTTTTTCTCTCATCTCTGATTTTTCTCCCATCCATTCTCCCTAAAATAGAATCAATTATCTCATGTTTTATTAACTTATAAAAAAAGCATATTTTGTTTGGTAAGTAATTAAATTCTTACCAAAAAATAAGTGCTTAACAATAAAATGGCAGGTAAATTATGGCGATTGCATACAAAAACTTGCTAAAATTTTAGCGCATCAATATAATAATAGACGCGCGAGCTAATGTACTCAAATGTTTATATTCCTGTTGCAACGCACGGACAATTTTATAGTTAATTATTAAAATTCCATGCTCTTAGTAATAAAACTAATATTTTCTTAATAAAAAAAGTCATATTATGATAGCTGCAATTTGGCTTCCGGGCTCATCTGCTCCGGCCATGAACAGTAAAATCAAATAAAATAGTAAAAATTTTCAAAATAATTTGATTTTATTTTCATGAAAGATACTTCGTTGTGTGAGGTCCGTGCCAAATTTCAACTCATTTGGACTTTGAGTAGCTCTCACTTAAAAAGGCAAATGTGGATCTGTGAAACATTTTACTGTTTATGTACTGTTCGGACCCATTGTTTTTTTGCTGAGAGCTACTCAAATGTCTGAATGAGTTGAAAACTGGCATGGACCTCACGCACTAAAAAGTCTTCCATGCAAAAAAAAACAGATTTTTTAGAATTTTATTAGTATTATTATTTGAATTTAATTTTCACCATGTGCAGATAAGCCATGGCATAGAAATGGATATTCGTCATATTATTAATTATTAATAATAAAATTATCATGTGAAAAAGTAAAAATAAATAAATTTACCATGAATAAGTGATAAAATTTCCCAAAAGTTTCACATGGGGGGGGGGGGGGGGGCATTACAACAAAGGACCTAGAAAATGCCATGCTACATATAATAAAAATGCACATGGCAAGTTAAGAAAAAAAATCCCCTCTAAAAAATAGGGACTTTATTCTTTCAAAAGGAAAAAAAATGATTTTTCTTATTTTTTTAAATGAAAATTTGAATTTAAAGAATTTAGGTTCAAATACATAAAACAAGATAAAGTACATGTTTCCACAAAAACTGTTTCAGCCCAAGTGGTAAAGCGTGTGCGCCTCTCCGCAGGATGTCTCGAGTTTGAATTCCCTGCCTGTCCACCTCACATAAATTTTTAAACCCCTAAAAAAACATAAATTTTTAAACGAGTGTTCGCAGGAAACGGTTTACAGTGACCGACTCCAGTTGATCTACATGGCGTCGGCCCTGCGCCAAGATTCGCCTAGGGTTGGTCCCTTGGCGTACGTTCTCACAAAACCAATGCTCCCGGGAGAACTCTGAATTTCTTGGTTTCTCGCTTATTGTGAGACAACTTTGAATTTCTTGGTGGCTGATGGTGCTTGATCCCATTCTTGACTGGCAATGTCTACCCATCGCAAGCTTGCTGATTGCACGTGTTGCATTGTGCAGTACCATTTACAGCAGATTCTAAGAATACAGTCTAAAGGAGACTGAACCTCTCAGCCCAGCCCAAGTGCCCTGTTGAACTTGAGAGAGGTGCAGGTCGCCATCGATGAGCCTAACAGCTACTACGTCGCAACCGATGCCATCCAGCAGACCGGCTCCCAAACAGTCTTTGCTTTGCGTAACTTGACATAGTACATGCCTAGCTAACAAGAGATAAAGATCCTTGAAATGCCACACCTGAGAATGGAACAGGAGATGTTCAACAAGACAATGGCAAGATCCCAACAGGATCGACTGTCCCTAATCCATCGAATGGCGCGGAACCGACGCCGGTCGACATCCCCTGATGCATCGACTAAAATCTAAAGATCCATGGATGGCAATCTGCCAGCTAAACCTAACATTAGTTGAATTGAGACGGATGATGGTGGTTAACCAGCTACTAGCCTACAGTCACCAAGCATTCTGCTGCAATGGCGAACCATGTGGAAACGATGAACTTCCACCCCCTACCGCTACCAAGTTTCCAATCCTACCTTATGGAATCGTCCGCAAAAGCAGCACGCCGAGCTCCCTACGGTTTTAGTCGGTGAGGGTATCACATAAACCTGCTCAACAGACCGGAAGCTTTTCCGCTTTTCTCGGCTTCCTCGGACGAGCTTGAGGAGCTCTCGATCGACTCGTCCTCGGAGGCGTCGTCCCGCTCCACCCGCAACCGGTGAGCATTGTCAGCAGCCCATTGGGCGAACTCTGGGGTGGCTGTGTGTTCCATCAGTGCGTTTCTGGTCGATTCCTCGGTGAACTCCTCCCATTCTCTCTTTGAGTATCTCCGTGGTTCGATGTTGTGGAAGGTGGAGTAGTAGTCTTCATCTTGATTGGGTGCTACCCTCTTTCCTAGTGCTGACGGGACCAGACCTGCAAAGACAACAAGAGTTGGCTAGTTATTATGTCAAATGCTTCAACGTGTCAAAGTTGATGGTTTTATAGGTCTTCTGGAGTTAAATATATGCCTAAAAGATCATTAGTTCGTAGTACCAAAGACAAACAGAGAGCAGGGATGCAAATGGGTAGCCTGAAGGATACCCACCGAGGCTCCGACCATAACTAGTTCACTTGAATGAAGTAAAAATTACAAAATAACTAGCTAGGGCCAGAGGGCACCAACATCCATCAATTTGCATCCTTAAATATTTCGAGGTTACTTATGACTTATGGCAGTTTCCTATAAGTACAGTACACTGGCTCACAGTAGTATGCGGAACATGATACTGATTACTTTACCTCCATTGGCTAAATTGTTCCAACCATACTGTGTTGTTGTGGCTCTTCCAGTACCCGCCCCTGATGATGGACTTAAGAACTGGACCTGGCGAGTGTTGGGTGATACTTGAGTAAACCTTGGATGAGAAGGAACATTTGATTGTTTTCGCTTCCTGCAGCAGAATCAGCATATTCAGGGCTTCAACAGCAACAGTAAATTCACAACAGTAATTAACTCAAGGGACACTCACGGTGCTGTTGGCTTGTGAACTTTCTTTGCTGTCAGTACAGAGCAAATCCACCAGCTAGCAGCTAGAGCAGCCGATGCTAGAATAGGGTCCAGTGTGCTCTACAAGACAATGTCAAACATGAACTTCAAAAGACAATAAAATCTGATGTAGGCATTGACCAAGATTCAGAGTCCTCATAGATGCATGAGAAGAATACTTAGCGTTTGAAAATAAGCCCACCTGCATAACAAAGAACATTGAAACAACACGCATAGCCCACTTCACAAACTGTGCTATCCCGGCATCAACACTGCCATCTTTTGAAATGATAAATCTCCTCACCATCCAATAGCCAAAACCAGCTCCAGTCAAGACAACTGCTACCAGCAGAAAGATTGAAACCTGTAATTCATTCCAATATTTTTTGTTATTTGAAGAGCTTAAAGATTACCCAAAGTAGTGGCAATAAGTATTATTACTAGACAAGACAAGATAATGTGAACCATTTCTGACAGGAACAATAATTGAGAAGTCAGAAGATTGCTAGCAAATGATATAATACCATGCAAAAGGGTGAACAAAAACTAGGCTAAATCATATCCGAGGAACTAGGTCAGTCCATCACAAATATGGACAACAAGAACAAAGCAATCCATTCACATGTCTTCCCCACACTCAACGGTACTTGCATAATTATGCATTTCTGTGATGGCATTGAGCTAATTAATTCTTGATGTAACATGTGGCTTCTGGCCCATGTGGCCTTTAGATATCATACCATGATTATCCTTCTCTATTAATAATATACTGTAAGAGCCTCTCATGCTGTTTGCTGGGTAAAAAGAAGTATTATTCGATCACCAATTCTATAGTTGATACTTGGATGGATGAATTACTTACAGGGTTGTGCATCTCCTCACTCAAGCCAAAGTTTTCCAGAATAGAGGCAACCATTGAGGAGAAGTAGTGTGCAGCGTAGGAGCCAACACCCAACTAAATATTGGAAAAGGAATGAAATGATATCAAGAATTAGAGAGAATATATTCAGATAGGCATATTTATGGTGTAATAAAATGTTATAGCAGAACGCTGACGATATAGAAAACTTACCACAGATCCATAAATTGTAAGGTAAAATAAACCTTTTTTGCCCATTGGTAGCAGTTTCATCCCCTATAATGAGAACGAGGTCAGAACATTAAGGGAACCAATTCTCCAGCAAATAAATAGAAACCTGATTGAGAATGACTGTTCTTTATCATAAATTGTAACCAGGGCCACACTGATAACTTGGCATCATGTGCACTGAGCAAAAATTACGAAACTTGGGGGGTGTAGAGTTTTGATTACTGTAACATCAAATTAAATCAGTAACTAGTTATCTACAAGAGTAGAGAACAAACAAACAAACAGGAACATAATAAAAAATTAACTCCCTCATCAGAAATGCTCATGATTCCCCAACCAGCAAAATCAGTACCAGTTACAAGAAAATATTCCGTATTAAATGTACTAAAGTAAACACTAAACTTCGTTGTTGGTTGGTCAATCAGACCCTCGCACTGATACACTAAAAAACATCAAATGGTTCAAACACTGATGACTCACAAGATGCTAGTCCATCTGTACACCACCTGATGCTACAAGGAGCTACAAAGTTCAATAAAATAAGAGACGCCGT
This sequence comes from Triticum aestivum, assembly GCF_018294505.1. NCBI lineage: Eukaryota > Viridiplantae > Streptophyta > Magnoliopsida > Poales > Poaceae > Triticum > Triticum aestivum. Next base: position 5,696,270 of record NC_057805.1, read on the forward strand.
TAAGGTATTATCCTACAAAGCTCGCTGTTTATGTCTAAATCACCAAGATGGACCTGACTTTCAAGTATCTGTAGAAGAGAACTTCGGATACTACTACGGCATGGTTGATCAAGGGACTATTGAATTACCATAGTGCTATGTTGAATCTCCATCGAAATCAAGTTTACAGGGCATAAGTATCTTGCTTAATGAAGTGTACTCAAGTTTCTAGGTTTGCTAAAAAAATATCAGCATTAACACTTTGCATATAACTGCAAGGATCCTCATGGTGCCAAACTTTAACTTGATTCATGGTGTACTCTACTTGAAACTAGCATAATATCAAAGCCTATTTAACCTGCATCCATGCAGCTTACATGAACTTAAGAATATGGAACATCAATCAACTAGATTATTAATAGAAAACACTTTTGAGAAAGCCTTGAAAAATAGGTACCATAATGCATTAGTTTTATTTCACTTCTTTTAACAATGAATCTTTATCGAGAGAATCATAAACAGGTATTTGACTAAAACAATACCTGGAAAAGGACAATCAGCACCACAAGCAGGATTCCAAGTGCCATAGAGCTGCTATAGTAAAAAGGTGCCCATTTACTAACGATGGGTGACAGGAATAACAGGACAAATCCAATACCAAGGCAAGCTAAACGCCACTTCTGAAGCTCTGCAAATTTTGATTGCACGGAACGAGAATGAATTAGTATTTCAGAGGAAAGGGCTGATACATATGCTGTTAAATATGTGTGACTGGCGGAAACAGATTAGTTTCAGGAAAAGAAGTCCTTACCTTCCTGAATGGAAAGGCTGAAGACAGTAGATTTCTTATCAGTCAGTTTCACATCAACATATCTGCTGACATATGGAGACTTCACTGCGTTCCACATGCCACCTTGCAGAACTTGCCATTCACCCATCTCACATTGGCACAGACCCGTAGAAGCATTCCTGCAAATGAAAGTTGCTTCAATTTGCTGCATACTAGCAAAGATGCATATATTCTTTCTTTTTTTCCAGGCAATGCAAGACTTACCCATGAAAGCAAATCTGTATTTTCCAATGGAACTTTTCTGGCATTGAATGAGAAACATTCATTCTAACATGTATTTGATTTGCGTAGCTTTGAAACTGCCACCTTGGCATTCCAGAAATGCGGATTCGCTCACAAAAGATTCCACCCATGGATGAGGGAGCAAAAGTCACCTCCGGATTTTCCAAGCTGACATCTGCGGTAATGAATAATCAGGCCAGCATTGGTACACCTTAGCACACATAAATATGACAACGAGTAGGGTACCCCAAGGGCAGCAAGAACAATGCAGTTTACAACGGTGTGCGGTATTGCGACAAGAACGAAACGAACACTAGATCCTCCCACACAATGGACCCCGGATCATGAGTTCTGAGGGCAAATTGCTGAACATATTTGCCCAAAAAGGGCACACAATACTGCAAAGGAACAAAAATAATCACTCCAAAATCCTATTCGGAAACGAAGCCCCAACCAACAGCTACGGCCTGGGGAGGGGGATGCATCCCGAAGGCGGGCAGGACCGCGTAAAAACCCTAAACCCTAGGGGGAGGCCGTAATCGATCCCCGCGGCGCGGAGCGCGCAGGGGAAGTCAAATCCGAGCACAGAGAGCGGTCGCGGGGCGAGTTTCGGGGCGGGGCGCGCGAACCTTTGAGGGGGCGGCCGGACGCGGCGTCGGCGTCGGCGTCGTGGGCCTCGCCGGAGGAGAGGATGAGGAGGGCGGCGAGGGAGGTGAAGAGGAGGAGCGCCGGGACCGCGCGCCTGGGCGACGACTGGGAGGAGGAGGAGGCGGTGGAGGGCGGGCGCGCGGAGCTCGCCGACGAGGAGCAGGCGGTGGCGGCCGGCGCCGGCGCGGCGGCTGCGGCGGGGGCCATCTCCCCCCGCGGCGGCAGCGGCGCTTCTCTTCCCTCGAGTTTAAGAAAGCCGCTTCATTTGTGGGGGAAAGCGTGGGTCTACCAACTTGCTTCTCCTCCGCTGGATTTATTACGAGCAGCCGAGTATATATAGTACATTAAAAAAGGAATTATAGTTTGACCGTTGCAAATAGGCACAAAGATTTTAGGGAGATGATTCCCTCCGACCGACCGATCTTGGACCAGCGTCCGCCGCCTCCAGGTCCGTTAGATGGGCTCTTAATCAGATGGTCGAGAGCCAACTCCTATGTGTCGTCTTCCTCAACCAACACATGCCCCTGGGTGACTGGGCCCACCCATCAACCGACTGTTTACAATCAACCGACTATTTACAATCAACCTATAGTCGTCTTCCTCAACCGACACATGCCCCTGGGCGGCTGGCCCCACCCATCAATCTCCGCATCTCCCACAATCCAGTCTCACCCTCTCCCCAGAAATCCCACTTCTTCGTCTTCCCCCAAATCCACACTGGCCTGCCTACTGCCTCCTCTCTCCCATTGTAGCAGTCATTGCCAACTGAGCTCGTTGCTGCAGATCTGCTTCGTGCTATGTTTCGTTGCCCAAATCTCGTGGTGAAAGTGCAACTAAGCCCCGGGTGGTTTGGGTAATTAATAACAACATATATCTCATTGAACTAATATCCATTCAAGTTAAAGATTTCAGGAAGTTCAATGGTTGACATGGCAAGGACTAGTGATTGTAGACCCCTCAAAATGCTAAGGACATGGATTGGCAAAAGCTCAAGACTCTACTTTTTTGGTTAAGTGATCCAAGATCACATTGACTCCATAGAAAAGCCAATACTATTAAAAGGGGAAGAGGTGTTGTTTAATGATATGTTTGCTCAAGTGCTCAGTGATATTGCTCCAAAACCCTCAGCCACTTTCTCTATCCAAATATGTCCACAACCCTACATTCCAACTCGGTCCCATCGAAACATGCATATCCGGACCCACCGAGTTCATCTGGACACTGCACAGCCAAACCCTAACAAATCGGATCCATCGATATGGATCTCGGTCTCACCGAGATGGCCTTGCCAACTCTCTGTTGCCTGTTGCAATTATTTCGGTCTTATCGAGTTTTGCAATCAGTGCCACCGAGATGGCTTGCCAACTGAAAGATCGTGGATGTCGCCTAGAGGGGGAGGGTGAATAGGCGCTTTAAAATAATTACGGTTGAGGCTTGAACAAATACGGAATAAACCTAGCGGTTAATTTGTCAAGCACAAAACCTACAACAACTAGGCTCACCTATGTGCACCAACAACTTATGCTAAGCAAGAAAAACTACTTAGGTGATAGCAAGATATATGACAAGAAACAATATGGCTATCACAAAGTAAAGTGCATAAGTAAGGGCTCGGGTAAGAGATAACCGAGGCACGCGGAGACGACGATGTATCCCGAAGTTCACACCCTTGCGGATGCTAATCTCCGTTTGGAGCGGTGTGGAGACACAATGCTCCCCAAGAAGCCACTAGGGCGACCGTAATCTCCTCACGCCCTCGCACAATGCAAGATGCCGTGATTCCACTAAGGGACCCTTGAGGGCGGTCACCGAACCCGTACAAATGGCAACCCTTGGGGGCGGTCACCGAACCCGTACACTTTGGCAACCCTTGGGGGCGGTCATCGGAACCCGTCAAATTGCTCGGGGCGATCTCCACAACCTAATTGGAGACCCCGATGCTTGCCCGGAGCTTTACACCACAATGATTGAGCTCCGAACACCACCAACCATCTAGGGCGCCCAAGCACCCAAGAGGAACAAGCTCAAGGGTACCAAGCACCCAAGAGTAATAAGCTTCTCAACTTGTAACTTCCACGTATCACCATGGAGAACTCAAACCGATGCACCAAATGCAATGGCAAGGGCACACGGAGTGCCCAAGTCCTTCTCTCTCAAATCCCACCTATTGCGACAAGAACGAAACGAACACTAGATCCCCCCACACAATGGACCCCGGATCATGAGTTCTGAGGGCAAACTGCTGAACATATTTGCCCAAAAAGGACACACAATACTGCAAAGGAACAAAAATAATCACTCCAAAATCCTATTCGGAAACGAAGCCCCAACCAACAGCTACGGCCTGGGGAGGGGGATGCATCCCGAAGGCGGGCAGGGCCGCGTGAAAACCCTAAACCCTAGGGGGAGGCCGTAATCGACCCCCGCGGGCGCGGGAGCGCGCAGGGGGAACCCAAATCCGAGCACAGAGAGCGGTCGCGGGGCGAGTTTCGGGGCGGGGCGCGCGAACCTTTGAGGGGGCGGCCGGACGCGGCATCGGCGTCGGCGTCGTGGGCCTCGCCGGAGGAGAGGATGAGGAGGGCGGCGAGGGAGGTGAAGAGGAGGAGCGCCGGGACCGCGCGCCTGGGCGACGACTGGGAGGAGGAGGAGGCGGTGGAGGGCGGGCGCGCGGAGCTCGCCGACGAGGAGCAGGCGGTGGCGGCCGGCGCCGGCGCGGCGGCGGGGGCGGGGGCCATCTCCCCCCGCGGCGGCGGCGGCGCTTCTCTTCCCTCGCGTTTAAGAAAGCCGCTTCATTTGTGGGGGGAAGCATGGGTCTACCAACTTGCTTCTCCTCCGCTGGATTTATTACGAGCAGCCGAGTATATATATATATCTCTAGTAGTATTACAAAAGGAATTATAGTTTGACCGTTGCAAATAGATAGACACAAGATTTTATGGCCGTTCAAAATAAAGCTTGCATATATATTCCCAAATACAGACAGCTAGGATGCCACTCGGCCAAAAACAAAAAAGAAAGACCAGAAACGACTAAAATCAACCGACTGTCTACACCCAACCTACAGCCGCCTCCCTCAACCGACACATGCCTCTGGGCCCACCCATCGGTCTTTGCCTCTCCCACGATCCGGTCTCACCCTCTCCCCCGAAATCCCCACTCCGTCTTCCCCCAAATCATCATCAGCCTGCGTGCTGCCTCCTCTCTCTCATCATCCTCTCCCATTGCAGCAGCCGTCGCCAGCTGAGCTCGTTGCTGCAGATCCGAATCGTGCTACTGCAAGGAGACCACGAGGTGCTACAAGCTCCGCCTCCCTATGCTTCATTGCCCAAATCTCATGGGGAGTGCTTCAAGCGGATGTTGTGAACGCCAATGATGGGGTGGTTAGGGTTTTTTTGGGGCGGTTGTGTCGATTCGATTCGATTTGACAACCCTGTGATGACTATGATCGGTGTGCCAGTTGATAGGATTTCTGGGATTGCTAGTATGTGTTCATGGCTATGATCGGTGTAGAATTGCTAGGGTTGCTTGCCTATAATGTGCATGACTATCATTTTTGTGGAAATTTACGGGTCCTCTTTTACATCCTGTCAGGCTAATGTTGCGATGGTATCCAATGATACGTCTCCAACGTATCTTTAATTTATGAAGGATTCATGCTATTATATTATCCATCTTAGATGTTTTATATGCATTTATATGCTATTTTATATGATTTTTGGGACTAACCTATTAACCTAGAGCCCAGTGCCAGTTTCTGTTTTTTCCTTGTTTTCGAGTTTTACAGAAAAGGAATACCAAACGGAGTCCAATTGACGTGCCAATTTTTGTTGATTTTTTATGGACCAAAAGAAGCCCCTGGAGCAAAAGAGTTGGGCCAGAAGAGTCCCGGGCTGTCCACGAGGGTGGGGGGGCGCCCACCCCCCTGGGCGTGGGCCCCTGCCTCGTGGACGACTCAGAGACCCCCCCCCGAGGTGAAACCAACGCCAAAAATTCCTATAAATACAGAAACCCCCAGAAAATAACCTAGATCGGAAGTTCCACCGCCGCAAGCCTCTGTAGCCACGAGAAATCAATCTAGCCCTCTCTGGCACCCTGCCGGAGGGGGCCATCATCACCAGAGGGCATGGAGGAGGATCCCGGAGGGGCCATCATCGCCATGAAGGCCAAGGACCAGAGGGAGAACCTCTCCCCATCTAGGGGGGAGGCCATGGAGGAGGAAGCACAAGGGGGAGAACCTCTCCTCCTCTCTCTCGGGGGCGCCGGAGTGCCATCGGGAGGGGAATCATCACCGCGGTGATCGTCTTCATCAACATCACCATCCTCATCTCTTTTACGCGGTCCACTCTCCCGCACCCCGCTGTAATCCCTACTTGAACATGGTGCTTTATGCCACATATTATGATCCAATGATGTGTTGCCATCTTATGATGTTTTGAGTAGATATCTTTTGTCCTTGGGTTGATTGATGATCTAGATTGGTACGAGTTGTATGTTTTATTTTGGTGCTGTCCTATGGTGCCCTCCGTGTCGCGCAAGCGTGAGGGATTCCCGCTGTAGGGTGTTGCAATACATTTATGATTCGCTTATAGTGGGTTGCTAGAGTGACAGAAGCTTAAACACGAGTAAGGGGGTTGTGGCGTATGGGATAAAGGGGACTTGATGCTTTAATGCTATGGTTGGGTTTTACCTTAATGATCTTTAGTAGTTGCGGATGCTTGCTAGAGTTCCAATCATAAGTGCATATGATCCAAGAAGAGAAAGTATGTTAGCTTATGCCTCTCCCTCATATGAAATTGCAATGACGACCACCGGTCTTGTTAACGATTGCCTAGGATAATTCCGCACACCGACCCATCATTATTCCACACTCGCTATTAATAAAATTTAGTAATATATTCTAACTTTATGATAACAGCACCTACTTTTATATTTTAGCTCTCCGATACCATGCAAAGTTATCCTCTTCATACCCACAACGTAGTTTTATTTCTCGTTGCTAGTTGGAAGCAAACGTTCGGTGTACGTAGAGTCGTATCAGTGGCAGATAGGGCTTGAGAGAATATTGATCTTACCTTTAGCTCCTTGTGGGTTCGACACTCCATACTTATCACTTCCACCTTTGGAAATTGCTACGATGATTCCTTGCACTTGGGGATTATCAAGCTCTTTTCTGGCGCCGTTGCCGGGGAGCAATAGCGTGGGGTTGATATTCTCGTGTGTGCTTGTTTGCTTTCTTCACTAAGTAGATTTTGTTTTTCCTTTTTGTTTCTGTTTAGTTGTGGGTGAAACATACAAAAAAAATTTAAGAATGAAAATACAAAAAAATTTACTTGCCTCTCATGCCTAAAAAGTTTTTCAAAAAGAGAAGTGATTGGAAAGTTATGCATTGAAGAAGTGAGGATCGACCTTGAGCACTTGTGCTCATGCTCACGGAAACAATGTAGAATTTTTCATGGAAGTTTCTCTCTAAATAATTATCCCCTTGTGTATATCCTTTGTATTATAAAAATAATGTGCCAAGCTTTGGTTTTAGGATGATTAGATTGCTTGTTTACTATGTGCAGAACAAAAACAGAAACTTTGGCTGTAGCACGTGATTTTACGTTTTTTACTGGAAAGTCAAATGGGTCTGAAACTTTTTGCACATTACTTCTGTACAAATTTTTAAAATTTTCAAATTTATTTCATAATTTTTGGAGTTACAGAAGTTTACTAAACCTCCAGATTACTACAGACTGTCCTGTTTTAGACAGATTCTGTTTCCCTTGTGTTGATCGCTTATTTTGATGAATCTATGGGTAGTATCGGGGGGTATGAACCATAGTGAAGTTGGAATACAGTAGATATAGTTCTAATATGAAATTGGAATAAGTTTGTAACAGTACCTAAAGGTAGTGATTTGCTTTATTACACTAACGGATCTCACAAAGTTTTTGTTAAAGTTTTGTGTGGATGAAGTGTTTGAAGATCGAGGAGCTATCAATATGAGAAGAATAAAGAGAGGCAAGAGTTCAAGCTTGGGGATGCCCAAGGCACCCCAAGTAAATATTTCAAAGGATACTCAAGCATCTAATCTTGGGGATGCCCCAGTTGGCATCCCATCTTTCTTCTTCAACAAATATCGGTGTACCTCGGTTTTTGTTTTGTTCACATGATTTGTGTCCTTTGTGTTTTTGTTTTTTCTTTAAGAACCATGCTAATATGAGATAGCCCTTAATTGATTTATAGAATACTTCATGTGCTTCACTTATATCTTTTAAATATGATCTTATAGAATTGCTCTTTGTGCTTCACTTAAATATTTTGAGTATGGTTTTATAGAATGCTTCGTGTGCTTCACTTATATATTTTGAGCTTGGATATTGCTTAGTCTATATTAATTGTAGAATGCTCCATGAACTTCACTTATATCTTTTGGAGTATGAATAATACTATCATCTAAAGCGGGTTTGGAAGAGTGTCAACTTTAGGAACTAGTGATCCCGCTATTCCGAATGAGAAGATTTTTGCTTATGTGGAGAGTAGAAAAATTTATATGCTTGTAGATCATGAAAAGAATGCTTTATGTGATGGTTATATTGTTGAATTCATTCATGATTATACTGAAAATTATTATGAGGGAGGAATATATGCTTGTAGGAGTTGCAATAATATCAAGTTTCCTCTCTATGTGCTTAAAGTTTTGAAGTTATACTTGTTTTGCCTTCCTATGCTAGTTGATACTTGTTCCTATAAATTATGTGTTCACAAAATCCCTAGTCATAGGAAGTTGGTTAGATTCAAATGTGCTAGTCATATTCTTCATGATGCTCTCTTTATGTTTCAATTCTTATCTTTTATGTGAGCATCATTGAAATCATCATGCCTAGCTAAAAGGCATTAAAGAAAAGCGCTTGTTGGGAGACAACCCAATATTTACCCTTACTATTTTTGTATGTTTACATGATTAAGCTACTATAGTAATCATGTTTTATAGCTTTTGTTTCAATAAAGTGCCAAGTAAAACCTTTGGGAAGACTTGGGTGAAAGTTAATGTGATCTTGCTGTAAAAAAATAGAAACTTTACGCTCACGAGATTAGCTACCATTTTTTTACAGAAGAGTGTTTTTGAGTTGATTCTTTTTTAAGAATATTAATAGACAAATTCCTCACGTCCACCAATTTATTTCATAATTTTTGGAGTAGCAGAAGTATGGTTGCTGTTCAGATCATTACAGATTGTTCTGTTTATGACATATTCTGTTTTCATTGCATAGTCTCCTTGTTTTCTAGTTTCTATGGCTTATATTTCTCAATATAAATTGTAGAAATGATATGATACAGTAGACATTGTGTGGGAACAATTATGAACCTTGTCTTTGACAGTACCAAAGTGAATGGTTTACTCTTTATCATACTAACCTATCTCACGAAGTTTCGTTAAGTTTTGTGTGATTGAAGTTTTCAAGCTTTGGGTGAGATATCGATATGAGGAGAATAAGGAGTGGAAAGAACCTAAGCTTGGGGATGCCCAAGGCACCCCAAGGTAATATTCAAGGAAGACTCAAGCGCCTAAGCTTGGGCATGCCCCGGAAGGCATCCCCTCTTTCGTCTTCAAAACTATCGGTATACCTTACTCGGAGCTATATTTTTATTCATCACATGATATGAGTTTTGCTTGGAGCGTATTTTCATTTTTACTTGCTGTTTGAATAAAATCATTGGATATGAAATCTTGAATGAAAAAGAATCCTCCCATGGCTAGTTAATTATTTGACTACTTAGTGTTCTTCACTTATATCTTTTTGGAGTAGTTTGTCATTTACTCACGTGCTTCACATATATCCTGTGAGTAAATGGTTGAATGAATTGAATATCATAAATCTGAATTTATATATGTTTCATATGCTTATACCATGGGGAGTAATGACTTCACATAGAATAAGTATAGGTAGTAAACTTATTGAAAGTTAGCAAACGCAGAATTGGTCACTTGAACAATTCATGAAAGAATATTGAAGGAAGAGAGATTTCACATATAAATATACTATCTTAGACATCTTTTGTAATTGTGAGCACTCATTAAAATATGACATGCTAAAAGGTTGATGTTGGACAAGGAAGACAACTTAATGGGTTATGTTTTCCTATATCCTAAACGTAATATTGTCTTGGATCATCCAACATGTTGGGCTTGCCTTTCCCTCTCATGCTAGCCAAATTCTTTGCACCAAGTAGAAATACTACTTGTGCTTCCAAACATCCCTTAAACCAGTTTTGCCATGAGAGTCCACCATACCTACCTAAGGATTGAGTAAGATCCTTCAAGTAAGTTGTCATCGGTGCATGCAATAAAAATTGCTCCTTAAATATGTATGATCTATTAGTGCGAAGAAAATAAGCTTTATACGAACTTGTGATAGGGAAGAAATAAAAGCGACAGACTGCATAATAAAGGTCTTTATCACAAGGGGCAATATAAAGTGACGTTCTTTTGCATTAAGATTTTGTGCATCCAACCATAAAAGCGCATGACAACCTATGCTTCCCTCTGCGAAGGGCCTATCTTTTACTTTTACCTTCTACCCTTATACAAGAGTCAAGGTGATCATCACCTTTCCTTTTTACACTTTTAAGCACTTTGTGTTGGAGTGATCCGGATATATATATATCCACTTGGATGTAGGTTTTCATGAGTTATTATTGTTGACATTACCCTTAAGGTAAAAGGTTGGGAGGCAAAACTATAAGCCCCTATCTTTCTCTGTGTCCGATTAAAACTTTGAACCCATAAATATCACGTGAGTGTTAGCAATTGTGAAAGATTAAATGATAGTTGAGTATGTGGAGTTTGCTGAATCAAAGCTCTGACATAGACCCTTCCTGAAAATAAGATGAATTGCAATTGTTTGATGACTGAGAATAGTGTTTGTTAGTTTTCAAGAAAGTTTATGATCTATACTTTAACATGTGAATAGCTTGTTACTTGATAATGAAAAGTTTTATGAGATGAGCTACTGTTATGACATATAATGATGCTAGAAAAGGTGATTGAAATTATCATTGATCAAACTTGTGCACCTGCTAGCATTCACACTTCATAAATTATTTCTTTTATCATTTACCTACTCGAGGACGAGCAGGAATTAAGCTTGGGGATGCTGATACGTCTCCAACGTATCTTTAATTTATGAAGTATTCATGCTATTATATTATCCATCTTAGATGTTTTATATGCTATTTTATATGATTTTTGGGACTAACCTATTAACCTAGAGCCCAGTGCCAGTTTCTGTTTTTTTCCTTGTTTTTGAGTTTTACAAAAAAGGAATACCAAACGAAGTCCAATTGACGTGACAATTTTTGTTGATTTTTTATGGACCAAAAGAAGCCCCTGGAGCAAAAGAGTTGGGCCAGAAGAGTCCTGGCTGTCCACGAGGGTGGGGGGGCGCCCCCCTAGGCTTGGGCCCCTGCCTCGTGGACGACTCAGAGACCCCCCCGACGTGAAACCAACGCCAAAAATTCCTATAAATACAGAAACCCCCAGAAAATAACCTACATCGGAAGTTCCGCCGCCGCAAGCCTCTGTAGCCACGAGAAATCAATCTAGGCCCTCTCTGGCACCCTGCCGGAGGGGGCCATCATCACCAGAGGGCATGGAGGAGGATACCGGAGGGGCCATCATCGCCATGAAGGCCAAGGACCAGAGGGAGAACCTCTCCCCATCTAGGGGGGAGGCCATGGAGGAGGAAGCACAAGGGGGAGAACCTCTCCTCCTCTCTCTCGGTGGCGTCGGAGTGCCATCGGGAGGGGAATCATCACCGCGGTGATCGTCTTCATCAACATCACCATCCTCATCTCTTTTACGCGGTCCACTCTCCCGCACCCTGCTGTAATCCCTACTTGAACATGGTGCTTTATGCCACATATTATGATCCAATGATGTGTTGCCATCTTATGATGTTTTGAGTATATTGTCCTTGGGTGATTGATGATCTAGATTGGTACGAGTTGTATGTTTTATTTTGGTGCTGTCCTATGGTGCCCTCCGTGTCGTGCAAGCGTGAGGGATTCCTGCTGTAGGGTGTTGCAATACGTTCATGATTCGCTTATAGTGGGTTGCTAGAGTGACAAAAGCTTAAACCCGAGTAAGGGGGTTGTGGCGTATGGGATAAAGGGGACTTGATGCTTTAATGCTATGGTTGGGTTTTACCTTAATGATCTTTAGTAGTTGCGGATGCTTGCTAGAGTTCCAATCATAAGTGCATATGATCCAAGAAGAGAAAGTATGTTAGCTTATGCCTCTCCCTCATATGAAATTGCAATGACGACCACCGGTCTTGTTAACGATTGCCTAGGATAATTCCGCACACCGACCCATCATTATTCCACACTCGCTATTAATAAAATTTAGGAATATATTCAAACTTTATGATAACAACACCTACTTTTATATTTTAGCTCTCCGATACCATGCAAAGTTATCCTCTTCATACCCACAACGTAGTTTTATTTCTCGTTGCTAGTTGGAAGCAAACGTTCGGTGTGTTGGAGATCGTTGCAGAAATTAAAAAATTTCTACGCATCACCAAGAACAATCTATGGAGTCTTCTAGCAACGAGAGGGAAAAGAGTGCATCTACATACCCTTGTAGATCGCGAGCGGAAGTGTTCAAGAGAACGGGGTTGATGGAGTCGTACTCGTCGTGATCCAAATCACCGATGATCCTAGCGCCGAACGGACGGCACCTCCGCGTTCAACACACGTATGGAGCGGGGACGTCTCCTCCTTCTTGATCCAGCAAGGGGGAAGGAGAAGTTGATGGAGATCCAGCAGCACGACGGCGTGGTGGTGGAAGTAGCGGGATCCCGGCAGGGCTTCGCCAAGCGCAAGCGGGGAGGAAGAGGTGTCACGGGAGGGAGGGAGGCGCCAGGGCTTGGGGTGCTACTCCCATGCGCCTCCCCACTATATATAGGGGTGGAGGGGGCTGGTTTATTGCCCTCCAAGTCCATTGGGGCGTTGGCAAAGGTAGGGGAAAGAAATCCCATCATTTCCCTTCCCCACCGATTGTTATCCCCCTTTTTTAGGGATCTTGATCTTATCCCTTCGGGATATGATCTTATTCCTTCTAAGGTGGGATCTTGGTGCGCCTTGACCAGGGGTGTGGGGCCTTGCCCCCACTACCCACGTTCATGTGGGTCCCCCCATGCAGGTGGGCCCCACTTCGGAACCTTCTAGAACCTTCCCGGTACAATACCGAAAAATCCCGAACATTTTCCGGTGGCCAAAATAGGACTTCCCATATATAAATCTTTACCTCTGGACCATTCCGGAACTCCTCGTGACGTCCGGGATCTCATCCGGGGCTCCAAAAAACGTTCGGTTAACCGCATACTAATATCTCTACAACTCTAGCGTCACCGAACCTTAATGTGTAGACCCTACGGGTTCGGGAGACATGCAGACATGACCGAGACGACTCTCCGGTCAATAACCAACAGCGGGATCTGGATACCCATGTTGGCTCCCACATGTTCCACGATGATCTCATCGGATGAACCACGATGTCGAGGATTCAATCAATCCAGTATACAATTCCCTTTGTCAATCGGTACGTTACTTACCCGAGATTCGATCGTCGGTATCCCAATACCTTGTTCAATCTCGTTACCGGCAAGTCACTTTACTCGTACCGTAATGCATGATCCCGTGACCAAACACTTGGTCACATTGAGCTCATTATGATGATGCATTATCGAGTGGGCCCAGAGATACCTCTCCGTCATACGGAGTGACAAATCCCAGTCTCGATTCGTGCCAACCCAACAGACACTTTCGGAGATACCCGTAGTGCACCTTTATAGCCACCCAGTTACGTTGTGACGTTTGGCACACCCAAAGCACTCCTATGGTATCCGGGAGTTGCACAATCTCATGGTCTAAGGAAATGATACTTGACATTTGGAAAAGCTCTAGCAAACGAACTACACGATCTTGTGCTATGCTTAGGATTGGGTCTTGTCCATCACATCATTCTCCTAATGATGTGATCCCGTTATCAATGACATCCAATGTCCATAGTCAGGAAACCATGACTATCTGTTGATCAACGAGCTAGTCAACTAGAGGCTCACTAGGGACATGTTGTGGTCTATGTATTCACACATGTATCACTACTGGAATCAGCTAATTTCCCATCTGCCAGCTCTTTGCCGTCTGCTAGCTGACGGCAAAGTAGCTCTTTGCCATCAGCTACGCATAAGCAGACGGCAAAGAAAAGGCTGACGGCAAAGAAGCTCTTTGCCATCTGCCAGCTCTTTGCCGTCTGCCAGCAGACGGCAAAGAATCTTTGCCGTCCGCTGGCAGACGGCAAAGAGTGTGGTGGCCCCCACCCCCCGCTCATTTGAAAAAATGTTAATGGCCCACCTCTTTGCCGTCCGCTAGCAGACGACAAATAGGCAAAAAGGCGGACGACAAAGGCTGGCGGACGGCAAAGAGGGCACTTGACTAACGGCAAGTACCCCCTGCCCGTTACTCACTTCGTCCTCGCGCGCCCTTCTCCTCCGACCCCGCCGCCGCCCCGCCCCCGCCGCCCCGGCTCCCCGCCGCCCACCGCCCCGTCGCCCCCCGCCCCGGCCCCCCGCCGCCCCGGCCCACAGCCGCCCCGGCCCCCCGCCACCCCGCGCCCCCCGCCGCCTCCTCCACCGCCCCGCCCCGGCCCCCACCGCCCGGCCCCCCGCCGCCCCGCCTCCTCCACCGCCCCGCCCCGGCCCCCGCCGGCCGGGCCCCGCGCCGCCCCGGCCCCCGCCGCCCCGCCTCCTCCACCGCCCCGCCCCGGCCCCCGTCGCCGGCCCCTCCCCGACCCGTCGCCGCCCCCACGGTGAGCCCCTCGATCCCATTTTTTTCTGTTTTTTCCTGTTTAGATAAGGTTTTTTAGTTTAAGTTTTTTCAGTTTAGAATTAATTAGTGTAGGTTATTTAGTTTAATTAGTTTAGGTTTAATTAGTTTAAATAGTTTAGGTTTTTAGTTTAGGTTTAGGTTAAGTAGAAGGGGGAAGAAGAAGAAGAGGAGGAGGAGGAGGAGGAGGAGGAGGAGGAGGAGAAGAAGAAGAAGAAGACCCCGACTCCACCCCGACACCCGACCCCCTAACCCCTGACCCCGACACGACACCCCGACCCCCCGACCCCCTAACCTCCTGACCCCGACACGACACCCCGAAGCCCCGACCCCGAAACAGCACCCCGACCCCGACACGGCACCCCGACACCGACACGGCACCCCGACACCGACACGACACCCCGACCCCCGACACGACACCCCCAACACCCGACACCCCGACCCCGAGACCCCGACCCCGACCCGACCCCGACACCCCGACCCCGAGCCTGACCCGACACCCCGACCCCGACACCGACACGGCACCCCGACCCCGACCCGGCACCCCGACCCGACACCCCGGCCCCGAGACCCCGACCCCGACACGGCACCCCGAGACCGACACGACACCCCGACCCCGACATGGCACCCCGAGACCGACACGACACCCCGACCCCCGACATGACACCCCGACACCCCGAGACCCCGACCCCGAGACCCCGACCCCGACCCCGACCCCGACCCCGACACCCCGACCCCGAGCCTGACCCGACACCCCGACCCCGACACCGACACGGCACCCCGACCCCGAGACCCCGACCCCGACCCCGACCCCGACACCCCGACCCCGAGCCTGACCCGACACCCCGACCCCGACACCGACACGGCACCCCGACCCGACACCCCGACCCGAGACCCCGACCCCGACACGGCACCCCGAGACCGACACGACACCCCGACCCCCGACACCTCCCGAAAAGGTGTTCTTTGGCCTTCCAGAAGCCGACGGGGTCATATATTTGTGAATTATTAGTTAGGTCATATATCTTTCGATTTTGTTATGAAAAACATCATATATAATTGTGTTGATCGGGTAGTTTTAAATGTGCAGTTGTTTCATCGCTGCGAGGTTTGGTGTTCGACGACCTCGCCGTGCGTTTGACGAGCTCTGCCCCTTCGTTCGTGGGTGAGCACAAATGACATGTCCTCCTCCCCCATTAATTATTTGATCTATTCCGATGAAACTTGATAGCTAGATATATATGTGTCTTGAATCATCAGTATGCGTAACCAATATGTGTCTCCCATTCGAAAGCGTCATAGTTATAAATATGCATGCATTTGCATATTTATAACCTTGATTCTTTCGAATTGTCCAACGCTATCCATGGACAGCCCGAGTATGTTTAGATTGGGTTCGTTTTCCCATATGCTTTGCTCCGGATCCGACGCATAAATTTCGTCAGTGCCTCCCCTGTTGTTCTCCGGGTACACATCCTCTCTGTTTATTGCAGAGACGTGTATCAGGAGAACAGCGGGGAGGTGCTGCCGAAATTTTGCGTAGGATCCGGGGCATAGCATGGGAAAATGAACCCAATCTAAACATACTCGGGTGGGATTAGGACCTATCATTACCTATTAGAGTGTAGGTTGCATGGACGTAATAAAATTGACAAAGTAGATCAACTGATGAATACATACATGGTGAATTATATATATATATATATTTGTTGTGTGTCTAGTAGCTCTGAAAGTCAAGATGAGTGATCGTGCGTGGATGTACACCGGTCACACTGGTCAGAACAAATGGAGCACTGAATGGTTCACAAAAACCAAGGGGTTTGTGCGAGCCGCATTTGCAAATGGCCAGAGGAAAACCTGGTGCCCCTGTTTACGGTGCGGCAATTGGGAAAAGAGGACAGAGGCTGAAATGGGCAAACACCTGCAGAAGAGTGGTTTTACGCCCGATTATACGGTGTGGACATTTCATGGTGAGTCTGCCCAACGTGACCGAGCTGAGGTGGATCGTCGTCGCACCGACGAGCATGGTACCGGGATGGAAAACATGGTGCAAGACTTTGATGATGCTCGGGATTCGGACGAGGAGATGGAGGAATCTGCAAAGGCCTTCAATGAAATGTTGGAGTCTTCAAAACGTCCGCTCCATGAGCACACTGAGCTTTGTCAGTTGGATGCCATCTCACAAGTAATGGCTCTGAAGGCTCAGTTCAACTTGGGCAGAGAATGCTACGATGCAATGATGACAGTATTTGGACGCTTTCTACCCAAAGGCCATGTAATGCCTGCAAACCTGTACCAGTCGGACAAAATCCTCCGTGCACTGAAGATGCCCTATGATAAGATACATGCCTGTGAGAAAGGATGTGTCTTGTTTAGGCTTGACTATGCGGACTTGAACTATTGTCCCATTTGCAAGTCTTCCAGGTATGTTGTGGTAGACAACGGTATGGGTGAGAAGACACAGACCAAAATCCCCGTTAGTGTTCTTCGGTATATGCCAATCGTACCAAGACTTCAACGTCTTTTCATGGTCGAAGAGACGGCCAGACAGATGACATGGCACAAAACGGGCAAAAGAACCGAACTAGATGCAGATGGGAATCTGATGATTGTACACACATCGGATGGTGTTGCGTGGAAAAAGTTTGATGAATTACATGGTGACAAAGCGGCAGATCCGAGGCATCCTCGAGTCGGCATCAGCACGGATGGGTTCAGTGTGTTTGGTATGACGGCAGCCCAATACAGTTGTTGGCCCGTATTTGTCTTTCCACTCAATCTCCCCCCCGGACAGATTATGCAAAGAAAGAACATTTTCCTGACGTTGATAATTCCAGGGCCCAACTATCCGGGGAAAAATATGAATGTGTACATGCAACCGCTTAAGGACGAATTGCAAGAAGCCTGGGATAATGGGTTCAAGACATACGATGCCTATAGCAAACGGAACTTCATAATGCGTGTCTGGTACATGTACTCGACGCATGACTTGCCGGCGTATGCGCTATTCGTTGGCTGGTGTGTGCATGGAAGGTTCCCGTGCCCCACATGCAAGGGAGCTCTTGAGTTTCGTTGGCTTCAGGCCGGTCGCAAGTTTTCTTGCTTCGACATGCATAGACAGTTCCTGAATCCTCGCCATAAGTTCAGGAAAGACAAGAAGAACTTCATCAGAGGTAGAGTTGTCAAAAACTCTGCACCACATGCATTGACAGGCCAACAGACCCTGGATCAGTTAAACGCTCTCGAGCCAGATCCAGAGCGTCCAGGGTACTTCAAGGGGTATAATTCTAAGCACGCCTGGACTCACAAAACATGCTTATGGGATCTGCCTTACTTCAAAGACCTCCTTTGCCCACACAACATCGACGTGATGCACACTGAGAAGAATATCGCCGAGGCACTTTTTGGTACATTGTTCGGCATAGATGGGAAGTCAAAGGATAATACTAAGGCTAGAGTCGATCTGGAGGCGCTATGTGATAGGCCGTTACAAAACATGAAAGAACCGAAAGGAAAGCAGAACTGGACGAAGCCAAAGGCATGGTTCAATCTTGGAAGGCCAGCTATGAGGGAAATTATCTTGTGGGTGAAAATGCAGTTGATGTTCCCCGATGGGTATGCAGCGAATCTACAGAGGGGAGCCAGTCTTGATAAATTGAAGATATTTGGTCTCAAGAGTCATGATTGGCACATATGGATTGAGCGGGTAATGCCGGTGATGTTGCGTGGCTTCATCCCTGAGGATGAATGGCTAGTACTGGCAGAACTCAGCTATTTCTTCCGTGTTCTTTGTGCGAAAGAACTATCGCCTGGCGTGCTAGAAGAAATGGAAGAGTTGGCGCCGGAGTTGATCTGCAAGTTAGAGAAGATCTTTCCACCGGGCTTCTTTAATCCAATGCAACATTTGATTTTGCATCTCCCGACCGAGGCAAGATTGGGGGGGCCCGTGCAAAATCGTTGGTGCTACCCAACTGAGAGGATGCAGAAGACGCTTCGACAAAAATGTAAAAATAAACGTAGAATTGAAGCATCGATGGCTGAGGCATTCATCACTGAGGAGGCGGCAAACTTCGTGACAGCACACTACGAAGCCAAAAATCGTCATTTGCATAATCCGAAGCCTCGGTACAATGCTGACGACCCTAAAAAGGGTGGATCCAACCTCAGCCTATTCAAAGGGAATCTCGCACCAGCCAGTGTTTCAAATCCAGTATCTTTGGATAACGAACAATGGCGGACCATTTCGTTGTATATCTTCAACAACCTGATAGAAGTGCGGCCGTACATCGAGTAAGTTCTCGGTACATAGTTTCGCAACTTCTATTTCCTTTGAACTGCTCTTATTCCTGGATATTTCATACAGTCGATACGTCGCCTTATTCTCGTATGGAGCGGTGATCCAAAAGGATTCTGTCGAAGAGTATGAGCTTCTCGCAAAGCAAGGAGGCGGCTATCCCGGTTTCATCTCTTGGTTCAAACAAACGGTAATTTCTATTAGACTTGTAGGCTAATTTGTAGGCGGCTATCCCGGTTTCATTCGCTAATTTGTGCGTAATGCAACAATCCTTTCATATTAAACTTGTAGGCTAATTCAGAGTCTATGGACGCCGAATTGAGACAAGTGGCTAATGGTTTTGACTATAAGGTCCGTTCATTTGACAAATACGACATCAACGGGTATCGCTTTCGTACCTATGGCAAAGAGCTATCTATGGCCGACCGAAAGTCTACAAATTGTTGTGTATCTGCTATCGGCGAAGGAGGTACCGAGTATTATGGGAGAGTTGAAGCAATTTATGAACTTCTATTCTATGGTGAAAACCCACCGAATGTCGTAGTCTTCAAATGTTATTGGTTTCAGCCGAAGGAGACTAGAAGGACTCATGAACATATAGGGCTAGTTGAAATCAACCAAAGCACCCATTTAGATGTTCCTGATGTCTATATTACGGCTCAACAGGCGACCCAAGTATTCTATCTACCGTGGGCCTGCCAAACTAATCCAAATCTAAAAGGTTGGGATGTCGTTTATGAAGTGCCGCCACGTGCTAGACTATCTCCCCCAAAGGAAGAGGATTATGAACCTCACATTAACCCAGACACATATGAAGGAGAATTCTTCCAAGAGACACGTCTTTCCAAAAAGCGTTTCAAGAACCGCTATACTTCACCCCAAAACATTGAAGTAGACAGCGACAGTGAATCCGACATCACCCCAGAGGAGGAACAAGAAGAGCCGGAACAAGAAGAGGTTACTGCTGCGGATGACCTGTCATTGCTTGACCGATTACGTCAAGGTGGCCTTGCACATGTTGATGCCACTGAACCCTATGAGCCCGTCATTGATTATAGTGATGATGATGATTATGCATTTATTGATGATACTGATCGAGATTATTAGTAGTGTCAGGTATTAAATTTTTTAATGTTGTACTTGATGATGATACACTTAAGTGATACACATATTATTATTCATGTCGGTCTTTTTTTTATGTTGTACTAATTTCGTTTACTGTTTGTCATGGCAGGTGTTGAAAGATGGTGGGCGCTGGTCGGGAGCGCGCCAAGGCCCCTTCTTCGTCGGCGCGTGGTCTGAGGTCTTCGATTCCAGACGTACCTCTCCGCCGAGCGTTGCTGGACAGTATGTCCACACCGCCGGGCCCTTCTTCGTCGACCGCGGTGCCCAGCAGGGGACGAGGTAGGAAGAGAGGAGGTGGGGCACGTGGTCGCGGGAGAGGAGGTAGGGTGACTGCTAGGGCACCTTCCTCGCCGCCACCCCCAGCTGTTTCACCCGAGCACGTGACTGCTAGGGTGGACTCGTCCGAGGAGGAGGCTACACGGACTCCGGTCCACGAGCCTCCGGTCCACGGGTCTTGGGCCCACGAGCCTCGGGTCGACTGGCCTTCGGCCCACGAGACCCCCGGAGGAGCACACGTCCGGATGGGGTACCTGGCCGGATCAGCCCGAGGAGCCGAGTGGCCATGCTGATGATGGCGGGGAGCCGACTGATCTTGAGGAGGAGGGTGGCACCGTCTACCAGCGTGGTGCTACACGGCTCCCGTCCGTGCCGGCGACCCGCGAGCAGAGGTGGTTGATCTTCCCTGATGGGGAGAGGTACGTAAGTGCATTTAATATTTTTGTACCTTCTGCATTCACGTTTCTTGAAATAACTAATGCGTTGGCCTTGTCATGCTGCAGGGGTTGGGACCACCATCATAGTGTCCGCCGGCCCAACTCCGTCCTTGGAGTTCTTTGCCGGCAAAACTTCCCGGGGTTTGTCACGTTGCCTGGTGAGGGTCGGCTTCCAGAGCTTGGGTTGAGCTGGGAGCACTACGTGGCTGCCCCGGCCCCGCCGGATGTCATTATCGACGGTGTCGTGTGCGACACGAGGGCAGACATGGTGATCAGGACGTTCTGGGTAATTTCTCCTTTACACATTTCAAAATCTTCAACTAGCTAGTTATTAATTGTACTAATCAATATTGTCTCATTTGATTGCAGACATTCTACAGGTGTGAGGAGGGATACGAGGAGGACAGCGCAAATGTTATCCAGAACGTCTGCAAGCGCCTACTCCAGAACTTACGGCACGAGGCTCGGGTGCAGGCTGTTCGAGACTACTACGCCTTGCGTGGTATCAAGAAGACCAAGCCGGCGTGCCGCGATAAGTTCCTGAGTAAGGAGCAGTACATGAAGGTAATTCTTAAGGCCTTCTACTTAAGTTCCTTCATTTAGTAATTCTTAGCCGTAGCGCTCAAGTTTCTATTTGCTAACTTATAGGCGCCTCCGAGATGGTGTGCGGATCGGATGGATTGTTGGGAGGTGTTGGTCGATGAGTGGTGCTCACAAGAATGGCTAGCCCTCCACAACCAGGCCAAGGACAAACGTGCCCAAATGGAAGGTGTGCCACACCATCAAGGCAGCTCCAACTTATATCAGTTCGGGCGCAACTGGGTATGTGGTTTGCTTCATGATTCATGCAATTCATTCATCATGCTAGCTTGAGCCCTTTAATTACTAATTTTCATTGTTTCTCTCTTTCAGGCACGCTACAATAAGGCGGATAAGGTGCCAGAGGTGTACGACCTGTATGCCATGGCCCACACTGGCTCTTTCAAGAAAGTCAAGGCTTTCTCTCAGTCTGACCTCGATGATGCAAACAACTTCACCAACATCTCCTCCCACAACAAGCTCGTGAGATATAGAGATGAGGGGAAGGCGAGGAAAGGGGAGGACTTTAACCCGAGCCAGGGTCCCATTGATCCAGAGCTGGTGATGATATCTGGTGGCGGGAGGTCCCATGGCTCCATAGCCATTGGAGATGGACTTATCCGTTGTCCTAGCACTCTCCCGGAGATCAAGGCGCGCCAGTCGAGCTCCGCTCCTGAGATAAGGCCTCGTGAACGGCCAGTGCAACTCGCCATCAAGGTTAGTGATACGTACTCAGTTATCTTTCTCCATTACATTGTGTGCGCTTCCATCAATGATTACAAATGGTCATGTGAGTGGTGTTGCAGGCTGCTATACAGACTGAGAGAGATAGAACGGAGAAACTTCTGGCGGAGGCGGCGGAGAGGCAGCGGGAGATGGAGGAGAGGACGAGAAAGATGATGGAGGAGGAGAGGGCACGGAATGACATGCAGGCAAGGGCCATGTACGAGCTCCTTGTGGTAAGTTTCTTCTGCAGATTACTTGCTAGTCTTAACATTTGAGTCTCATTACTAACTAGTATGACTCTGTTCTGAAAACCAAATGTGCAGTCTGTGTGCGAGAAGTCCGGTCAGCCCGCTCCGCCGATGCCAGTGATTGCTCCTGGGAGCACGGTGAGTTTAGTTTGAATGGACATTACTTGGTAGTCTTAACATTTGAGTGTCGTAATGCTAACGAGACATTGGAAATGATCTTTGGTGCAGCTTAACTCCAGAAACGCATCGCACGATCCTTCTCCAGGTAGCGGCACTAGCCACCCCGCTCCTACACCTCCCTGATCACGGTAAGTTTCTCTAGTGTTTTGCTTAACAAATGCATAAAGACCTAGACTTAGCTTTATTTCCTCCAATATGCTTACCATAATGACCTAGAGTTAGCTTATTTTCCTCCAAAATGACCCATTTTACCTAGGTTAGCTTATAAATGATGCAGTTCATCCAAGTTAGCTCAAAAATGACCCATTTTACCTAGATTAGCTCCTAAATGATCCATTTTACCTACGTTAGCTTTAAAATGGCCCATTTCACCTACGTTAACTCCAAAATGACCCATCTTACCTAGGTTATCTCATAAACGATCCATTTCAACTAATTTAGCTCATAAACGATCCATTTGACCTAAGTGAGCTAAAAAACGATCCATTTCACCTAAATTAGCTCTTAAATGATCCATTTCACCTAAGTTAGCTCAAAAAGATCCATTTCAACTAAATTAGCTCTAAAATGACCCATTTTACGTAGATTAGCTCCTAAATGATCCATTTTACCTACGTTAGCTTTAAAATGACCCATTTCACCTAGGTTAGCTCCAAAATGACCCATTTCACCTAGGTTAGCTCCAAAATGACCCATCTTACCTAGGTTAGCTTATAAATGATCCAGTTTATCCAAGTTAGCTCTAAAATGACCCAATTTACCTGAGTAGCTCCTAGGTTAGCTTATAAATGATCCAGTTTATACTTCTTGTTCTAGTCTTCTTCTTGTTCTAGTCACCTATTTCTAACTTTCTTATTTACCATTTTGCAGATTTCATTCACTTCATGGAAGCTAGCTTGCTATGATGGAGTGCTTGCTTTTCCTTTGATGAAACTTTGCATTGTATCTAGCTTGCTATGATGGAACTTGCTATCTTGATCATACTTTGCATTGTAATATATATATGGATGGAACAATGTGTATGGATGGAACTTGCTTATGTATGAACAATGTGTATGGATGAAACTGATGTGATATGTGATATGTGATATGAAACTTATGTGCTGGATATGTGATATGGAAATATATCTATATATGTCATATATATTTTCTGTGCAAATTGTGGGATTTAATAAAAAACAGAAAAAAACAGCCAATATGCAGGCTCTTTGCCGTCTGCCACCGACGGCAAAGAGCTCTTTGCCGTCTGCCGCGGACGGCAAAGAAGCCACGTGGCAGCCAACTGTGCTTCCTGGGAGCTGACCCATTTGGTCAGTTTGCCTACAGTGGCAGACGGCAAAGACTTTGCCGTCCGTGGCAGACGGCAAAGAACCTGCACTTTGCCATCAGTGGCAGACGGCAAAGAACCTGCCATCTAGTGACGTGTAGATGACATCATAAGGCGGACGGCAAAGACCAGAGAAATTTTGCCGTCTGCGGCGGACGGCAAAGGTCTGCCGTTAGCCACTTAACGGACTGACAGCACAATTATTGCCGTCCGCCCTCTTTGCCGTCCGCCGCAGACGGCAAAGAGCCTTTGCCGTCCGCCTCCAGGAAGCAGACGGCAAAGCAGCTGTTTACCGTAGCCTTCTTTGCCGGAGCCTTTTGACGTCCGCGGCTGACGGCAAAGGTCTTTGCCGTCCGCCTTTCGAGCCTTTGCCGTCCGCCGTGGCAGACGGCAAAGTAGCTGTTTCCTGTAGTGTATTACGATTTCCGGATAACACAATTATAGCATGAACAATAGACAATTATCATGAACAAGGAAATATAATAATAACCATTTTATTATTGCCTCTAGGGCATATTTCCAACAGTCTCCCACTTGCACTAGAGTCAATAATCTAGTTACATTGTGATGAATCGAACACCCATAGAGTTCTGGTGTTGATCATGTTTTGCTCTAGGGAGAGGTTTAGTCAACGGATCTGCTACATTCAGGTCCGTATGTACTTTACAAATATCTATGTCTCCATTTTGAACATTTTCACGAATGGAGTTGAAGCGACGCTTGATATGCCTGGTCTTCCTGTGAAACCTAGGCTCCTTGGCAAGGGCAATAGCTCCAGTGTTGTCACGGAAGAGAGTCATCGGGCCCGACGCATTGGGAATAACTCCTAGGTCGGTAATGAACTCCTTCACCCAGATTGCTTCTTGTGCTGCCTCTAAGGCCGCCATGTATTCCACTTCACATGTAGATCCCGCCACAACGCTTTGCTTGCAACTGCACCAGCTTACTGCCCCACCATTCAAAATATACACGTATCCGGTTTGTGACTTAGAGTCATCCAGATCTGTGTCGAAGCTAGCATCGACGTAACCCTTTACGACGAGCTCTTCGTCACCTCCATAAACGAGAAACATATCCTTAGTCCTCTTCAGGTACTTCAGGATATTCTTGACCGCTGTCCAGTGTTCCATGCCGGGATTACTTTGGTACCTTCCTACCAAACTTACGGCAAGGTTTACATCAGGTCTGGTACACAACATGGCATACATAATAGACCCTATGGCCGAGGCATAGGGGACGACACTCATCTTTTCTCTATCTTCTGCCGTGGTCGGGCATTGAGCCGTGCTGAATTGCACACCTTGCAATACAGGCAAGAACCCCTTCTTGGACTGATCCATATTGAACTTCTTCAATATCTTGTCAAGGTACGTACTTTGTGAAAGACCAATGAGGCGTCTTGATCTATCTCTATAGATCTTGATGCCTAATATATAAGCAGCTTCTCCAAGGTCCTTCATTGAAAAACACTTGTTCAAGTAGGCCTTTATGCTTCCCAAGAATTCTATATCATTTCCCATCAATAGTATGTCATCCACATATAATATGAGAAATGCTACAGAGCTCCCACTCACTTTCTTGTAAACACAGGCTTCTCCATAAGTCTGTGTAAACCCAAACGCTTTGATCATCTCATCAAATCGAATGTTCCAACTCCGAGATGCTTGCACCAGCCCATAGATGGAGCGCTGGAGCTTGCATACCTTGTTAGCATTCTTAGGATCGACAAAACCTTCCGGCTGCATCATATACAATTCTTCCTTAAGAAAGCCGTTAAGGAATGCCGTTTTGACGTCCATTTGCCATATCTCATAATCATATAATGCGGCAATTGCTAACATGATTCGGACGGACTTCAGCTTCGCTACGGGTGAGAAAGTCTCATCGTAGTCAACCCCTTGAACTTGTCGATAACCCTTAGCGACAAGTCGAGCCTTATAGATGGTCACATTACCATCCGCGTATGTCTTCTTCTT
Source organism: Triticum aestivum (assembly GCF_018294505.1). NCBI lineage: Eukaryota > Viridiplantae > Streptophyta > Magnoliopsida > Poales > Poaceae > Triticum > Triticum aestivum. The sequence continues at coordinate 5,722,013 of NC_057805.1, forward strand.
AAAGATCCATTTATTTTCTATGGCTCGCCGATCATCGGGCAAGTCAGTCAAAGTCCATACTTCGTTTTCATACATGGATCCTATCTCGGATTTCATGGCTTCTAGCCATTTGTCGGAATCTGGGCCCGCCATTGCTTCTTCATAGTTCGAAGGTTCACCGTTGTCTAACAACATGATTTCCAGGACAGGGTTGCCATACCACTCTGGTGTGGAACGTGTCCTCGTGGACCTACGAAGTTCAGTAGTAACTTGATCCGAAGTACCTTGATCATCATCATTAGCTTCCTCTCTAGTCAGTGCAGGCACCACAGGAACATCTTCCTGAGCTGTGCTACTTTCCGGTTCAAGAGGTAGTACTTCATCAAGTTCCACTTTCCTCCCACTTACTTCTTTCGAGAGAAACTCTTTCTCCAGAAAGGATCCGTTCTTAGCAACAAAGATCTTGCCTTCGGATCTGAGGTAGAAGGTATACCCAATGGTTTCCTTAGGGTATCCTATGAAGACGCATTCTTCCGACTTGGGTTCGAGCTTTTCAGGTTGAAGTTTCTTGACATAAGCATCGCATCCCCAAACTTTTAGAAACGACAGCTTAGGTTTCTTCCCAAAACAGAATTCATACGGTGTCATCTCAACGGATTTCGACGGAGCCCTATTTAAAGTGAATGCGGCAGTCTCTAAAGCATAGCCCCAAAATGAGAGCGGTAGATCGGTAAGAGACATCATATCCAATAGAGTGCGATTACGACGTTCGGACACACCATTTCGCTGAGGTGTTCCAGGCGGCGTGAGTTGTGAAACTATTCCACATTTCCTTAAGTGTGTGCCAAATTCGTGACTCAAATATTCCCCTCCACGATCTGATCGTAAGAATTTTATTTTCCTGTCACGTTGATTCTCAACCTCACTCTAAAATTCCTTGAACTTTTCAAAGGTCCCAGACTTGTGTTTCATTAGGTAGACATACCCATATCTACTCAAGTCATCAGTGAGAGTGAGAACATAACGATAGCCACCGCGAGCCTCAACACTCATTGGACCGCACACATCAGTATGTATGATTTCCAATAAGTTGGTTGCTCGCTCCATTGTTCCGGAGAACGGAGTCTTGGTCATCTTACCCATGAGGCATGGTTCGCACGTGTCAAATGATTCGTAATCAAGAGACTCTAAAAGTCCATCAGCATGGAGCTTCTTCATGCGCTTGACACCAATGTGACCAAGACGGCAGTGCCACAAGTATGTGGGACTATCATTATCAACCTTACATCTTTTGGTACTCACACTATGAATATGTGTAACACTACGTTCGAGATTCATTAAGAATAAACCATTAACCAGCGGGGCATGACCATAAAACATATCTCTCATATAAATAGAACAACCATTATTCTCGGATTTAAATGAGTAGCCATCTCGAATTAAACGAGATCCTGATACAATGTTCATGCTCAAAGCTGGCACTAAATAACAATTATTGAGGTTTAAAACTAATCCCGTAGGTAATGTAGAGGTAGCGTGCCGACGGCGATCACATCGACCTTGGAACCATTCCCGACGCGCATCGTCACCTCGTCCTTTGCCAGTCTCCGTTTATTCCGCAGCTCCTGCTTTGAGTTACAAATATGAGCAACCGCACCGGTATCAAATACCCAGGAGCTACTACGAGTGCTGGTAAGGTACACATCAATAACATGTATATCACATATACCTTTGGTGTTGCCGGCCTTCTTGTCCGCTAAGTACTTGGGGGCAGTTCCGCTTCCAGTGACCACTTCCCTTGCAATAAAAGCACTCAGTCTCAGGCTTGGGTCCATTCTTTGGCTTCTTCCCGGCAACTGGCTTACCGGGCGCGGCAACTCCCTTGCCGTCCTTCTTGAAGTTCTTCTTACCCTTGCCTTTCTTGAACTTAGTGGTTTTATTCACCATCAACACTTGATGTTCCTTTTTGATCTCCACCTCCGCTGATTTCAACATTGAATATACCTCAGTAATGGTCTTTTCCATCCCCTGCATATTGAAGTTCATCACAAAGCTCTTGTAGCTCGGTGGAAGCGACTGAAGGATTCTGTCAATGACCGCGTCATCCGGGAGATTAACTCCCAGCTGAGTCAAGCGGTTGTGTAACCCAGACATTTTGAGTATGTGCTCACTGACAGAACTATTTTCCTCCATCTTACAACTGAAGAACTTGTCGGAGACTTCATATCTCTCGACCCGGGCATGAGCTTGGAAAACCATTTTCAGCTCTTCGAACATCTCATATGCTCCGTGTTGCTCAAAACGCTTTTGGAGCCCCGGTTCTAAGCTGTAAAGCATGCCGCACTGAACGAGGGAGTAATCATCAGCACGCTGCTGCCAAGCGTTCATAACGTCTTGGTTCTCTGGGATGGGTGCGTCACCTAGCGGTGCTTCTAGGACATAATCTTTCTTGGCAGCTATGAGGATGATCCTCAGGTTCCGGACCCAGTCCGTATAGTTGCTGCCATCATCTTTCAGCTTGGTTTTCTCTAGGAACGCGTTGAAGTTGAGGGCAACATTAGCGTGGGCCATTTGATCTACAAGACATATTGTAAAGATTTTAGACTAAGTTCATGATAATTAAGTTCATCTAATCAAATTATTCAATGAACTCCCACTCAGATAGACATCCCTCTAGTCATCTAAGTGAAACATGATCCGAGTCAACTAGGCCGTGTCCGATCATCACGTGAGACGGACTAGTCAACATCGGTGAACATCTTCATGTTGATCGTATCTTCTATACGACTCATGCTCGACCTTTCGGTCTTCCGTGTTCCGAGGCCATGTCTGTACATGCTAGGCTCGTCAAGTCAACCTAAGTGTATTGCGTGTGTAAATCTGGCTTACACCCGTTGTATTCGAACGTTAGAATCTATCACACCCGATCATCACGTGGTGCTTCGAAACAACGAACCTTCGCAACGGTGCACAGTTAGGGGGAACACTTTCTTGAAATTATTGCGAGGGATCATCTTATTTAAGCTACCGTCGTTCTAAGCAAATAAGATGTAAAACATGATAAACATCACATGCAATCAAATAGTGACATGATATGGCCAATATCATTTTGCTCCTTTTGATCTCCATCTTCGGGGCGCCATGATCATCGTCGTCACCGGCATGACACCATGATCTCCATCATCATGATCTCCATCATCGTGTCTTCATGAAGTTGTCACGCCAACGATTACTTCTACTTCTATGGCTAACGTGTTTAGCAATAAAGTAAAGTAATTTACATGGCGTTATTCAATGACACGCAGGTCATACAAAAAATAAAGACAACTCCTATGGCTCCTGCCGGTTGTCATACTCATCGACATGCAAGTCGTGATTCCTATTACAAGAACATGATCAATCTCATACATCACATATATTTCATTCATCACATCCTTTTGGCCATATCACATCACAAGGCATATGCTGCAAAAACAAGTTAGACGTCCTCTAATTGTTGTTGCATGTTTTTACGTGGCTTCTATAGGTTTCTAGCAAGAACGTTTCTTACCTACGTAAAACCACAACGTGATATGCCAACTTCTATTTACCCTTCATAAGGACCCTTTTCATCGAATCTGATTCGACTAAAGTGGGAGAGACAGACACCCACTAGCCACCTTATGCAACTAGTGCATTTCAGTCGGTGGAACCTGTCTCACGTAAGCGTACGTGTAAGGTCGGTCCGGGCCGCTTCATCCCACGATGCAGCCGAAACAAGATAAGACTAGTAGTGGCAAGAAAATCGACAACATCTACGCCCACAACAAGTTTGTGTTCTACTCGTGCATAGAAACTACACATAGACCTAGCTCATGATGCCACTGTTGGAGATCGTTGCAGAAATTAAATTTTTTTCTACGCATCACCAAGAACAATCTATGGAGTCTTCTAGCATCGAGAGGGAAAAGAGTGCATCTACATACCCTTGTAGATCGCGAGCGGAAGCGTTCAAGAGAACGGGGTTGATGGAGTCGTACACGTCGTGATCCAAATCACCGATGATCCTAGCGCCGAACGGACGGCACCTCCGCGTTAAACACACGTACGGAGCGGGGACGTCTCCTCCTTCTTGATCCAGCAAGGGGGAAGGAGAAGTTGATGGAGATCCAGCAGCACGACGGCGTGGTGGTGGAAGTAGCGGGATCCCGGCAGGGCTTCGCCAAGCGCAAGCGGGGAGGAAGAGGTGTCATGGGAGGGAGGGAGGCGCCAGGGCTTGGGGTGCTGCTCCCATGCGCCACCCCACTATATATAGGGGTGGAGGGGGCTGGTTCCTTGCCCTCCAAGTCCATTGGGGCATTGGCAAAGGTGGGGGAAAGAAATCCCATCATTTCCCTTCCCCACCGATTGTTATCCCCCTTTTTTAGGGATCTTGATCTTATTCCTTCTAAGGTGGGATCTTGGTGCGCGTTGACCAGGGGTGTGGGGCCTTGCCCCCACTACCCACGTTCATGTGGGTCCCCCCATGCAGGTGGGCCCCACTTTGGAACCTTCTAGAACCTTCCCGGTACAATACAGAAAAATCCCGAACATTTTCCGGTGGCCAAAATAGGACTTCCCATATATAAATCTTTACCTCTGGACCATTCCGGAACTCCTCGTGACGTCCGGGATCTCATCCGGGACTCCGCACAACTTTTGGTTAACCGCATACTAATATCTCTACAACTCTAGCGTCACCGAACCTTAAGTGTGTAGACCCTATGGGTTCGGGAGACATGCAGACATGACCGAGACGACTCTCCGGTCAATAACCAACAGCGGGATATGGATACCCATGTTGGCCCCCACATGTTCCATGATGATCTCATCGGATGAACCACGATGTCGAGGATTCAATCAATCCCGTATACAATTCCCTTTGTCAATCGGTACGTTACTTACCCGAGATTCGATCGTCGGTATCCCAATACCTTGTTCAATCTCGTTACCGGCAAGTCACTTTACTCGTACCGTAATGCATGATCCCGTGACCAAACACTTGGTCACATTGAGCTCATTATGATGATGCATTACCGAGTGGGCCCAGAGATACCTCTCCGTCATACGGAGTGACAAATCCCAGTCTCGATTCGTGCCAACCCAACAGACACTTTCGGAGATACCCGTAGTGCACCTTTATAGCCACCCAGTTACGTTGTGACGTTTGGCACACCCAAAGCACTCCTATGGTATCCGGGAGTTGCACAATCTCATGGTCTAAGGAAATGATACTTGACATTTGGAAAAGCTCTAGCAAACGAACTAAACGATCTTGTGCTATGCTTAGGATTGGGTCTTGTCCATCACATCATTCTCCTAATGATGTGATCCCGTTATCAATGACATCCAATGTCCATAGTCAGGAAACCATGACTATCTGTTGATCAACGAGCTAGTCAACTATAGGCTCACTAGGGACATGTTGTGGTCTATGTATTCACACATGTATTACGATTTCCGGATAACACAATTATAGCATGAACAATAGGCAATTATCATGAACAAGGAAATATAATAATACCATTTTATTATTGCCTCTAGGGCATATTTCCAACACGGTGTACGTAGAGTCGTATCAGTGGCAGATAGGGCTTGAGAGAATATTGATCTTACCTTTAGCTCCTTGTGGGTTCGACACTCCATACTTATCACTTCCACCTTTGGAAATTGCTACGATGATTCCTTGCACTTGGGGATTATCATCCAACAATAAAGGTAAGGAGACGGTGGGTGGGTGTAGGCTGATTGATACTATTTTTGAGGAATCATGAGGTGTGGCAGGCACCCCCTTCTAATCGTATCAAAATCAATGTTGATGCCAGTTTTGTGAAGAGTATCAGTGCAGGGGGAGTGTTGACGTCGTCATTTTGTCTTGGGACTTTATTAGGTTGTGCTCCAGTGTGGACGAAGCGGAGCTTGGGGCGTGCCTGGCTGGTCTTTATATCGACATTTCTCTTCACTTGCCTATTATTTTTGGAGACTGATTGTGCTTTTGTGACCTCTTTCCTTGCAAATGAAAATCTTGACAGGTCCTCGTTGGTTGATCTGAAAAAAGGAAGCACTTAGCATCATCCATAGAACCCTGGAAGCAAAATAGGTCATCCACAAAATCTTGACAGTGAAGGAAATATGCCCTAGAGGCAATAATAAAGTTATTATTTATTTCCTTATATCATGATAAATGTTTATTATTCATGCTAGAATTGTATTAACCGGAAACATAATACATGTGTGAATACATAGACAAACAGAGTGTCACTAGTATGCCTCTACTTGACTAGCTCGTTGATCAAAGATGGTTGTGTTTCCTAGCCATAGACATGAGTTGTCATTTGATTAACGGGATCACCTCATTAGGAGAATGACGTGATTGACTTGACCCATTCCGTTAGCTTAGCACTCGATCGTTTAGTATGTTGCTATTGCTTTCTTCATGACTTATACATGTTCCTATGACTATGAGATTATGCAACTCCCGTTTACCAGAGGAACACTTTGTGTGCTACCAAATGTCATAACATAAATGGGTGATTATAAAGGTGCTCTACAAGTGTCTCCAAAGGTACTTGTTGGGTTGGCATATTTTGAGATTAGGATTTGTCACTCCGATTGTCGGAGAGGTATCTCTGGGCCCACTCAGCAATACACATCACTATAAGCCTTGCAAGCATTGTGACTAATGAGTTAGTTGCGGGATGATGTATTACGGAACGAGTAAAGAGACTTGCCAGTAACGATATTGAACTAGGTATCGAGATACCGACGATCGAATCTCGGGCAAGTAACATACCGATGACAAAGGGAACAACGTATGTTGTTATGCGGTCTGACCGATAAAGATCTTCGTAGAATATGTGGGAACCAATATGAGCATCCAGGTTCCGCTATTGGTTATTGACCGGAGAGGTGTCTCGGTCATGTCTACATAGTTCTCGAACCCGTAGGGTCCGCACGCTTAACGTTACGATGACGGTTATATTATGACTTTATATGTCTTGATGTACCGAAGGTTGTTCGGAGTCCCGGATGTGATCACAGACATGACGAGGAGTCTCGAAATGGTCGAGACATAAAGATTGATATATTGGACGACTATATTCGGACACCGGAAGTGTTCCGGGTGTTTTCGGCGAAAACCGGAGTGCCGGAGGGTTACCGGAACCCCCCCGGGAGAAGTAATGGGCCTTATGGGCCTTAGTGGAGAGAGAGGGGCAGCCAGGAGGGGCTGCACGCCCCCTCCCCCTCTGGTCCGAATTGGACTAGGAGAGGGGGGCGGCGCCCCCCTTTCCTTCTCCCTCTCCCCCTTCCTTTCCCCCTCCTAGTAGGAGTAGGAAAGAGGGGAGTCCTACTCCTACTAGGAGGAGGACTCCTCCTCCTGGGGCGCCAACAAGGGCCGGCCGGCCTCCCCCTTGCTCCTTTATATACAGGGGCAGGGGGGCACCCCAGAGAGACAACAATTGATCTATTGATCTCTTAGCCGTGTGCGGTGCCCCCCTCCACCAGATTACACCTCGATAATATCGTAGCGGTGCTTAGGCGAAGCCCTGCGTCGGTAGAACATCATCATCGTCACCACGCCGTCGTGCTGACGAAACTCTCCCTCAACACTCGGCTGGATCGGAGTTCGAGGGACGTCATCGAGCTGAACGTGTGCTGAACTCGGAGGTGCCGTACGTTCGGTACTTGATCGGTCGGATCGTGAAGACGTACGACTACATCAACCGCGTTGTGTTAACGCTTCCGCTATCGGTCTACGAGGGTACGTGGACAACACTCTCCCCTCTCGTTGCTATGCATCACCATGATCTTGCGTGTTCGTAGGAATTTTTTTGAAATTACTACGTTTCCCAACAGTGGTATCGGAGCCTGGTTTTATGCGTTGATGTTATATGCACGAGTAGAACACAAGTGAGTTGTGGGCGATATAAGTCATACTGCTTACCAGCATGTCATATTTTGGTTCAGCGGTATTGTGAGATGAAGCGGCGCGGACCGACATTACGCGTACGCTTACGCGAGACTGGTTTCACCGTTGGGAGCACTCGTTGCTTAAAGGTGACTGGCGGGTGTCTGTCTCTCTCACTTTAGTTGAACCGAGTGTGGCTACGCCCGGTCCTTGCGAAGGTTAAAACAGCACCAACTTGACAAACTATTGTTGTGGTTTTGATGCGTAGGTAAGAACGGTTCTTGCTAAGCCCGTAGCAGCCACGTAAAACTTGCAACTAGAAAGTAGAGGACGTCTAACTTGTTTTTGCAGGGCATGTTGTGATGTGATATGGTCAAGACATGATGCTATATTTTATTGTATGAGATGATCATGTTTTGTAACCGAGTTATCGGCAACTGGCAGGAGCCATATGGTTGTCGCTTTATTGTATGAAATGCAATCGCCATGTAATTGTTTTACTTTATCACTAAGCGGTAGCGATAGTCGTAAAAGCAATAGTTCGCGAGACGACAACGATGCTACGATGGAGATCAAGGTGTCGCGCCGGTGACGATGGTGATCATGACGGTGCTTCGGAGATGGAGATCACAAGCACAAGATGATGATGGCCATATCATATCACTTATATTGATTGCATGTGATGTTTATCTTTTATGCATCTTATCTTGCTTTGATTGACGGTAGCATTATAAGATGATCTCTCACTAAAATTTCAAGATAAAAGTGTTCTCCCTGAGTATGCACCGTTGCAAAAGTTCTTCGTGCTGAGACACCACGTGATGATCGGGTGTGATAGGCTCTACGTTCAAATACAACGGGTGCAAAACAGTTGCACACGCAGAATACTTAGGTTAAACTTGACGAGCCTAGCATATGCAGATATGGCCTCGGAACACTGAGACCGAAAGGTCGAGCGTGAATCATATAGTAGATATGATCAACATAGTGATGTTCACCATTGAAAACTACTCCATTTCACGTGATGATCGGTTATGGTTTAATTGATTTGGATCACGTAATCACTTAGATGATTAGAGGGATGTCTATCTAAGTGGGAGTTCTTAAGTAATATGATTAATAGAACTTAAATTTATCATGAACTTAGTACCTGATAGTATCTTGCTTGTCTATGTTAATTGTAGATAAATGGCCCGTGCTGTTGTTCCGTTGAATTTTAATGCGTTCCTTGAGAAAGCAAAGTTGAAAGATGATGGTAGCAATTACACGGACTGGGTCCGTAACTTGAGGATTATCCTCATTGCTGCACAGAAAAATTACGTCCTGGAAGCACCGCTGCGTGCCAGGCCTGCTGCAAGAGCAACGCCAGAAGTTATGAACGTCTGGCAGAGCAAAGCTGATGACTACTCGATAGTTCAGTGTGCCATGCTTTACGGCTTAGAACCGGGTCTTCAACGACGTTTTGAACGTCATGGAGCATATGAGATGTTCCAGGAGTTGAAGTTAATATTTCAAGCAAATGCCCGGATTGAGAGATATGAAGTCTCCAATAAGTTCTACAGCTGCAAGATGGAAGAGAATAGTTCTGTCAGTGAGTATATACTCAAAATGTCTGGGTATAATAATCACTTGATTCAACTGGGAGTTAATCTTCCGGATGATAGCGTCATTGACAGAATTCTTCAATCACTGCCACCAAGCTACAAGAGCTTCGTGATGAACTATAACATGAAAGGGATGAATAAGACAATTCCCGAGCTCTTCGCAATGCTAAAGGCAGCGGAGGTAGAAATCAAAAAGGAGCATCAAGTGTTGATGGTCAATAAGACCACTAGTTTCAAGAAAAAGGGCAAAGGGAAGAAGAAGGGGAACTTCAAGAAGAACAGCAAGCAAGTTGCTGTTCAGGAGAAGAAACCCAAGTCTGGACCTAAGCCTGAGACTGAGTGCTTCTACGGCAAGTAGACTGGTCACTGGAAGCAGAACTGCCCCAAGTATTTGGCGGATAAGAAGGATGGCAAGGTGAACAAAGGTATATGTGATATACATGTTATTGATGTGTACCTTACTAATGCTCGCAGTAGCACCTGGGTATTTGATACTGGTTCTGTTGCTAATATTTGCAACTTGAAACAGGGGCTACAGATTAAGCGAAGATTGGTTAAGGACGAGGTGACGATGCGCGTGGGAAATGGTTCCAAAGTCGATGTGATCGCCGTCGGCACGCTACCTCTACATCTACCTTCGGGATTAATATTAGACCTAAATAATTGTTATTTGGTGACAGCGTTGAGCATGAACATTATATCTGGATCTTGTTTGATGCGAGACGGTTATTCATTTAAATCAGAGAATAATGGTTGTTCTATTTATATGAATAATATCTTTTATGGTCATGCACCCTTGAAGAGTGGTCTATTTTTAATGAATCTCGGTAGTAGTGACACACATATTCATAATGTCGAAGCCAAAAGATGCAGAGTTGATAATAATAGTGCAACTTATTTGTGGCACTGCCGTTTAGGTCATATCGGTGTAAAGCGCATGAAGAAACTCCATAATGATGGACTTTTGGAATCACTTGATTATGAATCACTTGGTACTTGCGAACCGTGTCTCATGGGCAAGATGACTAAAACACCGTTCTCCGGAACTATGGAGAGAGCAACTAATTTGTTGGAAATCATACATACAGATGTTTGTGGTCCGATGAATATTGAGGCTCGTGGCGGATATCGTTATTTTCTCACCTTCACAGATGATTTGAGTAGATATGGGTATATCTACTTAATGAAACATAAGTCTGAAACATTTGAAAAGTTCAAAGAATTTCAGAGCGAAGTTGAAAATCATCGTAACAAGAAAATAAAGTTTCTACGATCAGATCGTGAAGGAGAATATTTGTGTTACGAGTTTGGCCTACATTTGAAACAATGCGGAATAGTTTCGCAACTCACGCCACCCGGAACACCACAACGTAATGGTGTGTCCGAACGTCGTAATCGTACTTTACTAGATATGGTGCGATCTATGATGTCTCTTACTGATTTACCGCTATCGTTTTGGGGTTATGCTTTAGAGACGGCTGCATTCACTCTAAATAGGGCACCATCAAAATCCGTTGAAACGACGCCTTATGAACTATGGTTTGGCAAGAAACCAAAGTTGTCGTATCTTATAGTTTGGGGTTGCGATGCTTATGTGAAGAAACTTCAACCTGATAAGCTAGAACCTAAATCGGAGAAATGTGTCTTCATAGGATACCCAAAGGAGACTGTTGGGTACACCTTCTATCACAGATCCGAAGGCAAGACATTCGTTGCTAAGAATGGATCCTTTCTAGAGAAGGAGTTTCTCTCGAAAGAAGTGGGTGGGAGGAAAGTAGAACTTGATGAGGTAACTGTACCTGCTCCCTTATTGGAAAGTAGATCATCACATAAACCAATTTCTGCGACACCTACACCAATTAGTGAGGAAGTTAATGATAATGATCATGAAACTTCAAATCAAGTTATTACTGAACCTCATAGGTCAACCAGATCAAGATCCGCACCAGAGTGGTACGGTAATCCTGTTCTGGAGGTTATGTTGCTAGACCATGACGAACCTACGAACTATGAAGAAGCGATGGTGAGCCCAGATTCCGCAAAATGGCTGAGGCCATGAAATCCGAGATGGGATCCATGTATGAGAACAAAGTATGGACTTTGGTTGACTTGCCCAATGATCGGCAAGCCATTGAAAATAAATGGATCTTCAAGAAGAAGACTGACGCTGACGGTAATGTTACTGTCTATAAAGCTCGACTTGTTGCGAAAGGTTTTCGACAAGTTCAAGGGATTGACTACGATGAGACCTTCTCACCCGTAGTGATGCTTAAGTCTGTCCGAATCATGTTAGCAATTGCCGCATTTTATGATTATGAACTTTGGCAAATGGATGTCAAAACTGCATTCCTGAATGGATTTCTGGAAGAAGAGTTGTATATGATGCAACCGGAAGGTTTTGTCGATCCAAAGGGAGCTAACAAAGTGTGCAAGCTCCGGCGATCCATTTATGGACTGGTGCAAGCCTCTCGGAGTTGGAATAAACGCTTTGATAGTGTGATCAAAGCATTTGGTTTTATACAGACTTTTGGAGAAGCCTGTATTTACAAGAAAGTGAGTGGGAGCTCAGTAGCATTTCTAATACTATATGTAGATGACATATTGCTGGTTGGAAATGATATAGAATTTCTGGATAGCATAAAGAGATACTTGAATAAGAGTTTTTCAATGAAAGACCTCGGTGAAGCTGCATATATATTGGGCATCAAGATCTATAGAGATAGATCAAGACGCTTAATTGGACTTTCACAAAGCACATACCTTGACAAAGTTTTGAAGAAGTTCAAAATGGATCAAGCAAAGAAAGGGTTCTTGCCTATATTACAAGGTGTGAGATTGAGTAAGACTCAATGCCCGACCACTGCAGAAGATAGAGAGAAGATGAAAGATGTTCCCTATGCTTCAGCCATAGGCTCTATCATGTATGCAATGCTGTGTACCAGACCTGATGTGTGCCTTGCTATAAGTTTAGCAGGGAGGTACCAAAGTAATCCAGGAGTGGATCACTGGATAGCGGTCAAGAACATCCTGAAATACCTGAAAAGGACTAAGGATATGTTTCTCGTTTATGGAGGTGACAAAGAGCTCATCGTAAATGGTTACGTTGATGCAAGCTTTGACACTGATCCGGACGATTCTAAATCGCAAACCGGATACGTGTTTACATTGAACGGTGGAGCTGTCAGTTGGTGCAGTTCTAAGCAAAGTGTCGTGGCGGGATCTACGTGTGAAGCGGAGTACATAGCTGCTTCGGAAGCAGCAAATGAAGGGTCTGGATGAAGGAGTTCATATCCGATCTAGGTGTCATACCTGGTGCATCGGGACCAATGAAAATCTTTTGTGACAATACTGGTGCAATTGCCTTAGCAAAGGAATCCAGATTTCACAAGAGAACCAAGCACATCAAAAGACGCTTCATTTCCATCCGGGATTTAGTCCAGGTGGGAGACATAGAAATTTGCAAGATACATACGGATCTGAATGTTGCAGACCCGTTGACTAAGCCTCTTCCACGAGCAAAACATGATCAGCACCAAGACTCCATGGGTGTAAGAATCATTACTGTGTAATCTAGATTATTGACTCTAGTGCAAGTGGGAGACTGAAGGAAATATGCCCTAGAGGCAATAATAAAGTTATTATTTATTTCCTTATATCATGATAAATGTTTATTATTCATGCTAGAATTGTAATAACCGGAAACATAATACATGTGTGAATACATAGACAAACAGAGTGTCACTAGTATGCCTCTACTTGACTAGCTCGTTGATCAAAGATGGTTGTGTTTCCTAGCCATAGACATGAGTTGTCATTTGATTAACGGGATCACCTCATTAGGAGAATGACGTGATTGACTTGACCCATTCCGTTAGCTTAGCACTCGATCGTTTAGTATGTTGCTATTGCTTTCTTCATGACTTATACATGTTCCTATGACTATGAGATTATGCAACTCCCGTTTACCAGAGGAACACTTTGTGTGCTACCAAACGTCACAACGTAAATGGGTGATTATAAAGGTGCTCTACAGGTGTCTCCAAAGGTACTTGTTGGGTTGGCGTATTTCGAGATTAGGATTTGTCACTCCGATTGTCGGAGAGGTATCTCTGGGCCCACTCAGCAATACACATCACTATAAGCCTTGCAAGCATTGTGACTAATGAGTTAGTTGCGGGATGATGTATTACGGAACGAGTAAAGAGACTTGCCAGTAACGAGATTGAACTAGGTATCGAGATACCGACGATCGAATCTCGGGCAAGTAACATACCGATGACAAAGGGAACAACGTATGTTGTTATGCGGTCTGACCGATAAAGATCTTCGTAGAATATGTGGGAACCAATATGAGCATCCAGGTTCCGCTATTGGTTATTTACCGGAGAGGTGTCTCGGTCATGTCTACATAGTTCTCGAACCCGTAGGGTCCGCACGCTTAACGTTACGATGACAGTTATATTATGAGTTTATATGTTTTGATGTACCGAAGGTTGTTCGGAGTCCCGGATGTGATCACGGACATGATGAGGAGTCTCGAAATGGTCGAGACATAAAGATTGATATATTGGACGACTATATTCGGACACCGGAAGTGTTCCGGGTGTTTTCGAAGAAAACCGGAGTGCCGGAGGGTTACCGGAACCCCCCCGGGAGAAGTAATGGGCCTTATGGGCCTTAGTGGAGAGAGAGAGGGGCAGCCAGGAGGGGCCGCACGCCTCCTCCCCCTCTGGTCCGAATTGGACTAGGAGAGGGGGGGGGGGGGGCGGCGCCCCCCTTTCCTTTCCCCCTCCTAGTAGGAGTAGGAAAGAGGGGAGTCCTACTCCTACTAGGAGGAGGACTCCTCCTCCTGGCGCGCCAACAAGGGCCGGCCGGCCTCCCCCTTGCTCCTTTATATACGGGGGCAGGGGGCACCCCAGAGAGACAACAATTGATCTATTGATCCCTTAGCCGTGTGCGGTGCCCCCCTCCACCAGATTACACCTCGATAATATCGTAGCGGTACTTAGGCGAAGCCCTGCGTCGGTAGAACATCATCATCGTCACCACGCCGTCGTGCTGACGAAACTCCCCCTCAACACTCGGCTGGATCGGAGTTCGAGGGACGTCATCGAGCTGAACGTGTGCTGAACTCGGAGGTGCCGTACGTTCGGTACTTGATCGGTCGGATCATGAAGACGTACGACTACATCAACCGCGTTGTGTTAACGCTTCCTCTATCGGTCTACGAGGGTACGTGGACAACACTCTCCCCTCTCGTTGCTATGCATCACCATGATCTTGCGTGTTCGTAGGAATTTTTTTGAAATTACTACGTTTCCCAACAGACAGGTCCTCGCTCCTTGCAAATGAAAGCAAGGAGCTCGCTTGACAAACCCTAACATGGGAACTGTCGGCCCTGAAAGTTATAAGAACTTCCCCTCCTTGGCAAGAGAGAGCTCCTTGGGGAGGATCTCGACATCCTGGGTCTGGGCGTCGATCATCTGCTTGAGGAGGTCAACATAATCACTAGGTGCCTTGTTCGATGCCCCCAAATCCTTCATCGTCGCTTGGTCTCTCGACATCACACCGTCAAGCATGTCCAGTGCCTTGATTGCCCGATCTCCCCCCTTCAGCAGACACTCATAAGCAGTTATCATCTCGTCGGCAACGCGGTGGTTCTCCTTGCAGAGCTCCGCTAACTCCTCCTACTTGGTCAAAAGAGTTGTGAGCTCCTCAATGACCGGCAACTCGGTCGCGGTCGCCGAAGAGGTAGGGGCCCCAAGAAACTGCTTAGCCCTAGAAGTTATATGAAGATGATCAGCAATCGAAATCAATCCAAAGGATGATGATTAAAAACAAAGAAGAAACGGATCGGAAGTGATGCACAACAAGGAAACCTATCGCCGCACGACCACACAGACGATCCATCGCCTATCGCCTACCGGCATAAGCTCCGCTTGGGGGTGCAGGATCCTTCCGCGGCCTTAGTCGCTGCCTCTGTATCGTTCCTCCTATTCGCACAAGATTGGGTGGCCGATGGAGTCATCGTTGGGGAAGGACGAAGGAGATACTACAAGGATGATGCTGGGAGGAAGGAATTGATAAGTGTGGAGCAGAAATGAGGGAAAGGTCTCTACTTAAAGAAGGAAGGTGCAGAAGCCAAGGAATAACCGGCCCACTGAAATTACCTTTCAGAGCAAATGCAATAAGATGATAGGCAGGCTATAAGACTTTAAATGTTATATTTTTTGCTTAGTTGAAAGAGAGAGAATAGGAGAGAGAAGAAAAGGGGGCTACTAGTTAACAGCCGGCTGCAGCACCTTCTCCTAGATACTTTGTGAGAGAGTAAGGTAGGCCATGTATCAATAAAATAGTACATATTTATATCTACCTATTATACTTATTGGCCATAAATTTGATTATAAATGATGTGACAACATTATATAGCCAGCAACTAGCTATATTATTAACCATGTTCTCACTGACCGCTGTCACGAAAGGCGGTATGGCCACGCTTTCTACTCCTACCTCAGAAAGGGAAACGTTGATTCGGCCGGTTGAATAATAGTGCTTACACAAATGAGTAGACAACCTCGGTAAATGACAAGTAGGACCGCGACATAGCTGGACCCACATGTCATCGACTTCCCGTGGCCAGCAAATGGTTACGTAAGCTCAGCCCGGGCTCAACTATGACGGAGTACTTAACTAAGTGTTACTGAAATATTGGCAGCGATATATATTTCTAAAACCTTGTTAATGTGGTTGGCAACGTTTTATACTATCGTCATTTGGATCCCATATTGTAGGAATGACTTGATTTAGCGTCCATAATGATGAATGTGAGTAACATTAATTTTTATTCAATACAAATATCACCACTTTTCCGTTGTGTTTAGTAGGAAGAACTTCAGGAAAATGTAAAACTTCTCAAAAACTAGTTTGCTTCCGTGAGGATTCATGTTTTGGGTCCCAAACAAGTTAGGGTAAGCTAGAGGTGAAACCCATAAAATCTCGCAACCAAACTCATGGCTCTGACACATGGATAGCAAGCTTTCACGCACCCCGTCCGTAGCTAATTCTTTGATGATACTCCAATCCTTTAGGTCTCTCTTAACAGACTCCTCTCATGTCAAATTCGGTCTACCCCGACCTCTCTTGACATTCTCCGCACACTCTAGTCGTCCGCTATGCACTAGAGCTTCTGGAGGCATGCGCTGAATATGCCCAAACCATCCCAGATGATGTTAGACAAACTTTTCTTCAATGGGTGCTACCCCAACTCTATCTCGTATATCATCATTCCAGACTCGACCCTTCCTCGTGTGGCCACACATCCATCTCAACATACGCATCTCCGTCACACCTAACTGTTGAACATGTCACCTTTTAGTCGGCCAACACCCAGCGCCATACAACATTGTGGGACAAACCATCGTCCCGTAGAACTTGCCTTTTAGTTTTTGTGGCACTCTTTGGCACAGAGAATGCCAGAAGCTTGGCGCCACTTCATCCATCCGGCTTTGATTCGATGGTTCACATCTTCATCAATACCCCCATCCACCTGTAGCATTGACCCCAAATATCGAAAGGTGTCCTTCTGAGGCACCACCTGCCCATCAAGGCTAACCTCCTCCTCCTCACACCTAGTAGTACTGAAACCGTACATCATGTACTCGGTTTTAGTAGTACTGAAACCGTACATCATGTACTCGGTTTTAGTTCTACTAAGGCTAAACCCTTTCGATTCCAAGGTTTGTCTCATGTTTTGGGTTATGTGCTTGTGATAAATAGTGCAAGGCAGTGCACAAAATAAAAGTGGTAGTTACTTCACAAACTAGACTATCTAGCAGGAAGTCGATGCTTGAACTTATATATTTAGAGTGCAAACCTCTTACTTTGAAGAAAGCAAACCAAGAATTGTAACAAGTTGTCGTCATCACGAGCTCATATTTTGGCAATGACTTGATTTAGGATCCATAATGAGAATGTGAATTAAAAATAATGTTTGTTCAATAAAATCCTTTCCACCATTTTTTCGATGTGTTTAATAGGAAAATCTCAAAGAAAAATTAAAACTTGTCAAAAATTAGTTTCCTTCTGCATGGACTCATGTTTTGGGCCATTTGCTTGTGATAAATTGTGAAAGACAATGCACAAAACAAAAGTGGTAGTTACTTCACAAACTAGCTAGACTATCTAGCAGGAAGTCTACAAACTTATATATCTCGAGTGCAAAACCTCTTACTATGAAGAAAGCAAACCAAGAATTGTAACAAGTTGTCGTCATCACGAGCTCATATTGCGGGAATGGCTTGCTTTAGCATCCATAATGCTGAATGTGAATTAAAAATATTTTTTGTGTAATAAAAGACCATTGTCGCCATTTTTATGTGTTATGGGAAAATCTTAGAGAAAAATGTAAACTTCTCAAAAAAACTAGTTCCCTTCCGGATGGATTCATGTTTTGGGTTTACCAGCATGTGATATAATAGTGCAATTATGCTACACTTACAGGCAAGTGTTAGGGAAAGGTTGCTACGGGCTGATGTGGTAGAACGAGAGCGCGAAGTGAGCCGGAATTCACGCAAAGTAACAAACTGAGCACCAGACAGCTGCTTCCACCTCCGCGCGTAGGTGATTCCGTATGGTTTCGGTCCGTAAGTGTAGCATTATTGATAATAGTGCAAGGCACAATGCACAAAATAAAAGTGCATGGAGTAGTTACTTCACAAACTAAATGAAGTCCTCCATTGAGAGTCAGCCTTATGGTACGACATCGATGTAATTTCTTACTACAAACCTTCAAAAGTTCAAAACCATTCGGTTAAGCGGTTATTAATAGGAAAAAGTGTCAATCATTGTTGGAGAAAACAAAGGAGGTAAACCTATCGATCTTTCATGGTGATAGAAACAAATCCACCCCAAAATACACTGCCTCTGTATCAAAATAAAGGGAAACGTTTGCGGTCGACGTGCCGGCCAAATGTTGCGCCCCCCGTGCGCCGTGCGATCGTATGGAATCCAGCATCCCGCGTTAGTACTTGCGCATGTTTGACCAGTCGCTCACACAACCTCCTTAAGGCATGTTTGCTTGGGCCCGCCACGGACCGTTTCTTTCTTTTACTCTGGTTATCTTCTTCCTCTCGCCCCTTCCTTCTCTTTCCTGCGCATGAGCACGGGAGGCGACCACCACTACCGCACTCAATGTTGCAACCAGCGATGGTGTTTGTTGAAACCGCCTACACCAATTGCTACCATGGCTGTCACCTTGGAGCTGCCATGGCCATCACCACAGATGGTCGCTTTGTGCTGCAACCAGCGATGGTGTTTGCTGGAACCGCCTACACCAATTGCTGGAAACATGAGGTCGAAAGCTGCCAAAGCTGCATCCAGCAATTATTTTGCTACATACGACATCACTTTTTGCTGGAAGCAACACAAGAATTGGCTATGACCGTTGGCATGGCGGAGCTGCAACCAGGCGAAAAAATGCTACAACAGGCGCATCAATTTGCTATGACCGACATTTTTATTTGTTGGAACCAGTCGAGTGTTGATGTAGCGGAGCTGCATCCGGCGACATAATTTCCTACATCAGGGCGTCGTTTTTTTTACTGGAACTAGCACGAGCCATCATCGCACGTACGTGCTGCTAGGAACGCTGCGCTGGCGGCCGATGTTGCCATGACCACGTTGGCAACACTCCAACGACCACACGATGCTTGGGAAGGCAGCGTCTCCGTGCTGCATGGGGACGCAGCAGGCCTACTGGTGACGACGGCGACCTGTTTGAAGGACACATCAAGGCTGCTTGCGATGGCGACCAGCTGGTGCCGATGACGGCGACCACGCGATGCTCGGGCCGGCGGCCAGGGCGACGAGCCCGGGTGGTGTCGTTGGCCGGCAAGCTCCGGCAGTCAAGGACGAGCGTGGCCGGCTGCGCGCGGAAGCCGCCATATGGACATAAGCTACATGTCAGCGCGAGGTGCGAACGGGATCCATGGTAATCAACAGCTGGAGGTTGCATAATCCTACGGCCGGCCGAACCGGCGCCTAGCAGTCGCCAAGTATAAAAAGTTTGTGTAGTTCAATTTGGACTAAAAAAAGTCTTTTTTTTGAAAAATCAGGGGGGGGGGGGGGGGGCGCTCCCCCACCTGAATATATTTCTCATTTTTATAACCCAACGTCTGTCCAAATACAAAGGTGAATTACATAAGCACGTGTAAGCGTGATAAGAAATAGGAACGCCATGAGGAGGCGGCCTGCTTATGCGCCGGCTTCTTCATCCGGTGCGTCCAGAGCATAAGGTCATCAATGATTCGCTTGAGGGTGAAGATGCTGTGGTGGTTCTGTTGCTTGAAAGTCATGGCGTTTCTGGAGTCCCACATTTTCCATAGGATGACGAGGAGGATGGAGTGCCAAATTAGCGTGTCAAGCTGGTTGGGGAGGCGGCAGTCCCAAAGGTTGTCGATGGAGTTGGGTGGTGATAGACCGATTCGCTGCCATATTCTCTGAGCGAGGGGGCAGTCTAGGAAGATATGCGAGGCGGTCTCCCCGTCGAACCCACAACGGGGACA
Organism: Triticum aestivum; assembly: GCF_018294505.1. NCBI lineage: Eukaryota > Viridiplantae > Streptophyta > Magnoliopsida > Poales > Poaceae > Triticum > Triticum aestivum. The sequence continues at coordinate 5,742,085 of NC_057805.1, forward strand.
TAGCGCGTCTGGCACGATGTGCTTGCGGATAAGGTTGCTTTTGAAGTTGAGTCTTCCACGAAACAGAAGCCATGCAAAGATTTTCACACGGTTTGGAACGCATGAAGACCAAATTGCAATGGCATGAGCGTCGTCATCAGTGTCGGCCATGACCAGCTGATAGGCGGCCCGTGTAGAGAAAGTGAGGCCACCGTTTAGGTAGCGTTCGTCCGGTCCCGGCGACACCTGGAAGTCCTGCAGGAGAGACAACAAAGAGCACAACTCGGAAGCGGCATTAGATGTTAGGCGGTTCCTTAGGATTGATTCTAGACCGTGGTTCATAACAGCAGCCACACGAGTGAGGGGGGTGGTGGTATGTGAGTAGAGGCAGGGGAAGAGAGTAGCGAGTGATTGTTGGTGTAACCAAATATCTAGCCAAAAATAGGTGTTTGTTCCAGACTTTGTGATGACGAAGGAGATGGTGTGTAGAGCTGGTAGTTGGTGGTTTATGGTTTGGCAGAGGAAGGAGTGGCTATTTTGTGGAGCGATGAGAGCATTTGGATGTTGAAGGTCGATCCAATCTTGCCACGGAGTTTGGTCCGGTAGCAGAGCTTTTACGGCAAATTTCATTAATAGACAGTTATTCTGAACATGAAGATTTTTTAGCCCTAGACCACCTAGCTTTTTAGGCTTACAAACATTTTTCCAGGCAACTAAGCATTGAGCACCGGTGCAACTAAAAAAAGTCTTATATTTTGGTATTTTGGTAGGAAGGGAGTAGTTCTGAGAGAAGTACAATTTACCCCGTAAACTTGTCTCCAATGGGAACATGCCTCCTCTAATCCTTTTATTATCGAAGAAAGAAAGAGGCAAGTCACGGGGGAAAAGGAGGCAAGTCACGACCAAAACCGACCTGATCCCAGTTCAGATCTCCGGTCCCGGGGGCAAAACCCACCCCCGCAAGATCGATCTGCTCCTCTCCCTGCGAGTCGCCGCCACCCCCACCCAGACAGCTCCGTCCGTCGTCCCTGCTCGCAGATGGCGTCGGGACCCACTTCTTCCGGCGGCTCTCACTCTCGGAGGGGGCTCATCTCGTGCTTGCACAGCCTCAAATGCCGCGACGAGGACGCGCCTCTTCCCCACGACGACGACCTGCGCCAAGCCACGCACCAGCTCATCGTCGGCCTCTACGACGAGGCGTTCCGCCGGCTCCGGCTTTCCTGCAAGGCCATGCCCGACCTCTACGGCCTCCTCAGTACCCGCGGCCTCTGCCTCGGCCTCCTCGACCCCGTCTCCAACATCATCCTCAACACCATCGTCCTCCTAGACCCCAAAACCAAACCCCCCAAAGACGACTACTACTACGACGTAGACGCCGCTCCACCCGCCGCTAAGAGGAGATGCAGGCCCGGTTTCGACCCCTGGCACGAGGTTGCATGCAGGTCCACCCACAGTCTCATGGCTTTCCTTGTGGCATATTTCGGATGCATCAACGAGCCACAGGCCTTCCGCTACCTCTACAGGGCCAACGCCAATCTCAACCTCGCCGTCATGCTCGTCCAGCATGATCTCTTCCATGCGGAGCCGGAGGCAATGGACCCTGAGTCCGACAGGACGCGGGCCGCCCTCAAATGGGCGGCCACCTCAGCAGGTGACGATTCGTCCGCCACCTTGGCTCGGGTCATGGCAATCCGGCTCAAACATGCCGACCTTGACCTTGTGAAGAAGAAGCTGTTTTCAGCCACCCCTCTCCACTAATAGGAAAAGGGGCTTTTACCCCGGTTTGTAAGGGCCTTTTGTCCCGGTTCTCGAACCGGGACTAAAGGGTCGTTACTAAAACCCTAATCCTTTAGTCCCGGTTCTTACACGAACCGGGACAGAAGGTCCTCCACGTGGCCGCTGCTGCCAGCCCAGGCAGGGGGCCTTTGGTCCCGGTTGGTGCTACCAACCGGGACCAATAGGCAGGGCCTTTTGTCCCGGTTGGTGTCACCAACCGGGACCAATAGGCATTCATGCGTCAGCAGCTGGCAGGAGCTGAGGTTTTTGTTTTTTTTTGAAAGGGGGTGGTTTAGGGGTTTTGGGGGGTTAATTTAGGTGTTTCATATATTGTGTTAGCTAGCTAATTAATAGAGAGAAGTGTCCTCTCTTATCTCCGTGCTTGGTCGACGCTACGTACTATATACGTATGGAGAGGAGTAGACACGCTAGCTAGTAATCAAATGAAGGAAACAGAAGATCGTCATGAACATATGCATACAGAGAGAAGTGATATCGACCACCTCTCCTTCTCCGAGATATTGGTCGAACAACAAGTTCTCGTATATATATCCGACACTACCGGCTACATATATACAATAATTATCTCTTACAATACAATCTCCTAATTAAATTATAGGAACACAGGGTCCACATAGTATTCTCCGTTTTCAGCGATCACGTGGTCAAGGAAGAATGCCGCCAATTCCTCTTGAATTCCTCGCATACGATCTGGTGCTACGAGTTCATCCCGCTTCCGAAACATTTAATTTGAAGAAGGGGGTCAATACATATATATATGAATAAATGAAACTCAACACAAATGATGGTAATAAAATAAAATTGTGAATATTATTGCTTACGCACTTCATATTATTCTTCAGTGTAGCCCCGCTCACAGGTCGTGTAGTGGATGGACTCGCAAACGTAGTATCCACAGTAATTATTCCCGGGTTCCGGCCACAACCACTTTACAAGAAATAGAGGTCAATCAAACTGATAAGCAAGCATGCTAAATGGTATTGATGAAACTAGCGCTTGAATCACTAGGAGATGCGTGGAACATGCTACTATAGTACTTACTTTCGGGTGATTAAATTGCAGCTTCTTCGGCAGTCCCGGAGCTTTTGAGGTGAATTTTCTCCAAACCCTGCCAGACAAAGAAAACAATTACTTGATATCAGGAAATGAACAAAGTTGCTGATATGGTGGATAATGATCGATTTAACTTACTTCTCGAGCATTTGAGTCATGTTCGCATAGTCCTGGGGATCTTTTCGTCTCGAGTCTAAGACGGTTACTACTCCCTGCTCAAGCTTAATCTCTAGGAGAATATAGTGGAAGCTGCGCATGCATGCATAAGTCATCAATTACATTACCATAACCTGGACTAATAAGGGAAACTGAATATGCACAAGACAGTAACACTCACTTGAAGTTGTAAGGAAAGAGTATTATATCTTTGTTTTGATTTAATACCAACGATTGTAGCAAGTTGGCCTCGGCTTCTTTGGGATGTTTTTCAACCGTATATGCATCTATCAGATTTGTGTTAATGAACCCAATATCACCGATTTGTCTTTTCTTCAATTCGGCGATCTTCAATCTGCATAATATAGTGAGGATAATTATAAATACATGCAAGAAAAGAGCTGACCTATATAGAGAGACTTATTAATGACAGAAGTAGTACTACTTACAGACAGTAGCAAGTGATCGTTGTTTTATCGAGGGCCTTTTGATTGTAAAACTGGAAGAAATCCTCAAATGGAACATTCAGCAGATCAATTCCAACGAGGTCATGCTCCGGTTTAACTCTCAGCGTCAAAGTATACATCCCATCAGACTCTCTGCAGGTTTTCATGTACCAATCATGTAGTCTTCGCATCATCGTTGTTAGAGATCTTTCATCTTTGACGAGAGGCTTCCCGTAATGGTATTTGTGTTCGTCCACCTCCATGATTTCATAATGTACGTCGTCGGGCAGGTAATCTCCAAGATTGCTATAACCGGGCACCATACTCGGATCATTAGCGACGATGTCTTTTGACACCTTGAGCGGGGGGCACGATTGGTTCGCTTGTTCGCCGAGCTGGGCAATTTTTTTCCCAGCTCGTCGTTCTTTTAACCTTTGATCACTGACAGTACTTCCCGACCGCTCCGCTTCGGCATATGTCTTTGCAAGAATGCGCTCATAGTTGCCTCTCGGCAGAGACTTTGGTGGTTTTGTCAGGGCAGCCAGAGTGCGCTTTGCTTTCACCGGATCTACCTTCTCCTCCGGACGTGAATGTTTCTTTGCTTTCACCCCTTCAAAGAAGTTTGTCACTTCGGCTCGCATGATCTTCCTGGTTTCCTCCTCGGTCCTCTCGTATGGTAACTTCTCTGGAGTCTTCAGAGAAGGACCGAATCTGTATTGCCTCCCGCCTCTGGCAGCTGTACTGCTAGACGCCGGCAGAGCAGACGGAGCGGCTGCGGCTGTCTTCTTTCCTTTCTTACGAGGCGGAGGAGAAGGACTACGACGCGCCGGAGCAGCCGCAGCGCCGGCGGGTATCTTCCGCCCTTGCTGACGAGGCGGAGAAGGAGGAGGCTGGCTGCTCTGGCGCGCCGGCGCTGGCGGAGAAGGAGGCGGAGTGCCGCCACGCGCCGGAGAAGGAGGCTGAGTGCTCTGATCACTCGCCGGAGGAGGAGGCGGAGTGCCCTTACTCGCCGGAGCCGTCCAGTTCGGAAGCTTGATGAGCTCCTTCCGCCATAGGCATGGAGTCTTCAGAGCAGAACCCAGCCGAGTCTCCCCTTCACCGGTAGGGTGGTCAAGCTGGAGCTCCTAAAATCCCTTCGTTATTTCATCCACCATCACCCTAGCATATCCTTTTGGAATCGACCGGCAGTGGTAGGTTGCGCCGGGTTCAGGAGGTAAAACAGAGCCAACAGCCGCCTTGACTTTGAAGTTCTGCCATTCCGAAAGCTCGTTCGTCCAAACGCACCTCCCTGATATATTGCTGAATCTTCTTGACTGGTATTCTCAAAAGCCGGGTTCAGGAGGTAAAACAGAGCCAACACCCAATATATTGCTGAATCTTCTTGACTGGTATTCTCAAAAGCTCGTTCGTCCAAACGCACCTCCCTGATACAGGGTCCAAGGTTCCGCCAGCCCCGAAGAACCAAGTCCGGCAACGGTCTGTCCAGTTCATTGTCTGTGGTTCGATCCCTTTTTCAAGCAGATCATTCTCAGCCTTGGCCCACTTAGGTCGGGCTTTGAGGTAGCCACCTGACCCCGTGCGATGGTGAAGCTTCTTCTTTGCAGCATTCTTCTTGTTTGTCGCTGACATCTTCTTACTCTTTTCCGATGTCTTGTGGGCCACAAATGCGGGCCAGTGATCTCTGATCTTCTCATACCGGCCGATGAATTCTGGTGTCTCTTCTTTGTCGACAAACGTTTTCAGCTCATTCTTCCACCTCCTGAATAGGTCTGCCATCTTCTTAAGAGCATGAGACTTGATTAATTGCTCTATAACTGGCTTCTCCGGATCCTCCTCTGGCGGTAGGGTGAAATTTGCCTTCAGCTCAGTCCAAAGATCATCTTTCTGCATATCATTGACATAAGACACCTCAGGGTCTTCCTTCTTAGGCTTATACCATTGGTGGATGCTGATCGGGATCTTGTCCCTAACTAGAACCCCGCACTGAGCAGCAAATGCATCCTTTGTCCGGATGGGTTCAATCGGTTGGCCGTCGCGCGCGATTGCTGTGATCTCAAACCTTTCATCCGAGCGCAACTTTCTCTTCGGGCCTCGTCTCTTTACCACAGTTGTGCTCGATCCGGAGGGCTAGAAAAAAGAAGAAAGACGAGTGTTAATTAATATGTGTACATACCAAAACAATGAATGCATCAATTAGCTAGTCAGCACAGGCTTAACTAATATATTTACCTGGCCGGACTCTGTTCGTTCACCGGAGCCGTCACCACGGGCTCCTTCTTGCACCAGCATTGGGTCACCGGAGCCATCATAATTATGTCTTTCCTCCTCCACTCTTCGATCACCGTAGCCTGCTTCTTCACCCTGTTCTTCCAGACCATCATTGTCGTTAAGATACGACAAGATATCACCTCCAGCTAAGATTATGTCCCCCAACACCTCTTCTGCTTGCTCGTCTCGACCGTGCTCCATTGTTTCTGCAAATATTACAACATGGCAATTATTACACAAACATGACAGCAGGTGGATATATTAGTGCAAACGTAGACCTAGTTTATTCCGGGTTTGGGGTGGCCTAGGCAACGCTTCAAGGGTAGGGGCGCGGCGGGAGGGGGTAGGAGACCGACATCGTTTTTTTCTAGGGTTTGGGTGTCCTCGAGAGTTTTGGTCGAGCGAGAGGGCCGGGGGGTGCTCCCGTGGTATAAGTTATCACGGTCGAGAGGGGGTATAAATATCGACCGTCCATCATGTCGAAGTTATCTGGGAGGGAGTTCTATATATCGACAATGACGACATACATACATGGGAAAATAATGTTATCGGGGAGGGGGTATATCGACCCCCCCCCACGTGTTGAAGTTATCGGGAGGGGGTTATATCGACAACGACGACATACATACATGGGAAAATAATATTATCGGCGGGGAGGGGGTATATCGACCCCCCTCGTGTTGAAGTTATCGGGAGAGGGGTATATCGACGACGACAGACCCGATAAAACATAAGAAAACGAAGAAGAAATAAAAAGAGGATAAGAAGAAAAGGAATAGAGGAGAAGATCGAAGAAAAAAAGAAGAAGAAAAAAGAGGAGAAGAAGAAAGGAATAGAGGAGAGAAGAAGAAAAAATAGAATTTTTTCTATTTTTTCTTCTTCTCTTCTATTCCTTTCTTCTTCTCCTCTTCTTTTTTCCTCTTCTTATTTTTATTTCTCCTCTTCTTCCTCTCCTCTTCTTCTCCTTTCTTCCTCTTCTTATTTTCCTTTTTATATGAACATATTATCATATATATGAACATACATTTTCTTTGCATATGCATATGAACATACATTTTCTTTGCATATGCATATGAACATACATACATACATTTTTCTTTCATATGAACATACATACATACATTTTCTTTGCATATGACCATACATACATTTTCTTTGCATATGACCATTCATACATTTTCTTTGCATATGCTTTACATATAAACATACATACATATGAACATACATACATACATACATATAATCATAACATACATACACAAAAAATTCTAAAAATCTGCCTAAAAAATTCTAAAAATCTGCCTAAAAAATTCTAAAAATCTGCCTAAAAAAATTATATGAAAAAAAGCATACATCATCCATCCATCCATATAATGAACATATACATCATCCATCCATCCATATAATCAACATATGCATATGAAAAAAATTATATCAAAAAAAATTATATGAAGAGGATCGAGGGGACAGGGAGGAAAGGGGGTCGCCGGAGCCGGACCGAACGGGGAGGAGGGGCGGCGTCGAGGCAGGGGCGGCAGTGGGGGCGGGCGTCGGCGATGACGACAATGGTGGGGGCGGGCCGGGGCGCAGGGGCGCGGCCGTGCGTGCTCGGGACGGGGCAGGGGCACGGGGCGGCGGCCGGCGTGGGCTCGGGCGCGGGGCAGGGGCACGGGGAGACGGGGATGGCGGCCGGCGACGGCGACGGCGACGAGGAGCGCGCGAGTGATTTGGGCAGCCTGGCGGCGGGGGCATCTGGCGAGGGAGGCGAGGGAGATGTGAAATTCACAAGTCCTGATTATATAGCAAGGGCATTGGTCCTGGTTCGTGGCACCAACCGGGACCAATGCCGCCCTTTAGTCCCGGTTGGTGCCACCAACCGGGACCAAAGGTCCCTTTTCAGCAGCGCAAAGGGCGGGAACCGTGGGCCTTTGGTCCCGGTTGGTGGCACCAACCGGGACTAGAGGGGGGGCATTGGTCCCGGTTGGTGCCACGAACCGGGACCAAAGGGCCTTGCACAACGGCGTGGTGGTGGGAGTTTAGTCCCACCTCGCTAGCTGAGAGAGAGCCGCACCTGTTTATAAGGTGCGGTGTGCCTGAGCTTTCGAGCTCCTCTCTAAAGCAGGCTTACGGGCCTAACCTCTCTGTACATGCCTGTGGGCCTACTGGGCCTTCTGCGGGCCTGAATCCTGGCCCATGGATGGGTTCTAGTCGTATTCAGGCCGTGGTGGCCCAGTAGGTGGCATAATTTTTATTTTTTGCATGTTTTTTGTTTTCTTTTTTGCTTTATTTATTTTGTTTTGTTTCTACTTACAACAAAAAACTTATTTATTTTATTTTATTTTGTTTCTAATTATTTATTTATTTTACTTTATGATAATTCTTTTTGCTATTAAAATTTCTATAAAAAAAGTTCTTTATGAATTTTTTTTGCTGTATTTAGTTTTTTTGTTTTCTTTTTTGCTTTATTTATTTTGTTTTGTTTCTACTTACAACAAAAAACTTATTTATTTTATTTTATTTTGTTTCTAATTACTTATTTATTTTACTTTATGATAATTCTTTTTGCTATTAAAATTTCTATCAAAAAAAGTTCTTTATGAAAATTCTTTTTGCTTTTAATGATTTTGAACAGAAAATACTTCGATAATTTTAGTTGCATCAATTTTATATGATTTTAGTTTCAATAATAATAGAGGTTTCTTATAATGTTTTGAACAGAAAATACTTTGTTAATTTTAGTTTCATAAATTTTATTAAAGTTTATTTTATTTTGTCGGAACACAAGAAGTCTGGAGTTGTAATAAGTTATTAAAAATAAAAAAGAGGCGCAATGTTCGTTGATTTGCTTCAAGCCTTTCGGAATAGTGTAGACTGCACTACACATAGCTCCATGCAGTCTACCTTATTCCTCAAGGCTTGAAGCTAAGCAACGTGAGCATTGTGCCTCTTCTTCATCGTCTCTGCACTCAGGGCTTATAAACCGCTCGTAGTGCCTCTCAGCTAGCGAGGTGGGACTAAAAAACTGCTTAGTAAGAAACTCTAGTACCGGTTCGTGCCATGAACCGGTACTAAAGGTGCTCGTGGGGCCACAGCCTCATTAGTACCGGTTCGTGGCACCAACAGGGACCAAAGGGTGGAATTGGTCCCGTTTCGTGCCACCAACCGGGACCAATGGCCTTGCACAGCGGCGTGGTGGTGAGTTTAGTCCCACCTCGCTAGCTGAGAGAGAGCCGCACCTGTTTATAAGGTGCGGTACGCCTGAGCTGTCGAGCTCCTCTCTAAAGCAGGCTTACGGGCCTAACCTCTCTATACATGCCTGTGGGCCTACTGGCCTTCTGCGGGCCTGAATCCTGGCCCATGGATGGGTTTCTAATCGTATTCAGGCCGTGGTGGCCCAGTAGGTGGCATAATTTTTAATTTTTGGCCTGTTATTTTTCATGCATTTACTAATTATTTTGAGCTATAAGACCCTAAAATTGAAAAGCATTTCAAATGAACTCTGAGAAGGTTGAAAGTTGGCATGGTATCATCATTTCATCCACATAGCATGTGCAAGAAAGTTGAGAGGGTTACGGCAAAAACTAGATGCACTTCTTGTACAAAACGGACAATGGTATCATACTCGTCTCTTACAAAGTTGGCATGGTATCATATAATAGTTGCGGGAGAAAGTCTTCACTTTTTCTTCGCTTGTGTCATTTGCTTATTGCGCCGTAACCATGGATAATCTTCATCGTTTATCAGGATGCTTGGGTCAGCCTTGACTTTGAAGGGAGGAATTTCATGAAACTTTTCATAATCTTCAGACATGTCTGTCTTGCCCTCCACTCCCACAATGTCCCTTTTTCCTGAAAGAACTATGTGGCGCTTTGGCTCATCGTATGATGTATTCGCTTCCTTATCTTTTCTTTTCCTCGGTCTGCTAGACATGTCCTTCACATAGATAACCTGTGCCACATCATTGGCTAGGACGAACGGTTCGTCAGTGTACCCAAGATTGTTCAGATCCACTGTTGTCATTCCGTACTATGGGTCTACCTGTACCCCGCCTCCTGACAGATTGACCCATTTGCACTTAAACAAAGGGACCTTAAAATCATGTCCGTAGTCAAGTTCCCATATGTCCATTATGTAACCATAATATGTGTCCTTTCCCCTCTCGGTTGCTGCATCAAAGCGGACACCGCTGTTTTGGTTGGTGCTCTTTTGATCTTGGGCGATCGTGTAAAATGTATTCCCATTTATCTCGTATCCTTTGTAAGTCAATACAGTCGAAGATGGTCCCCTGGACAACGAGTACAACTCATCACAAACAGTGGTGTCACCTCTGAGATGTGTTTCCAACCAACTGCTGAAAGTCCTGATGTGTTCACATGTAATCCAGTCGTCACACTGCTCCGGGTGTTTGGAGCGCAGACTGTTCTTGTGTTCATCGACATACGGGGTCACCAAGGTAGAGTTCTGTAGAACTGTGTAGTGTGCTTGAGACCAAGAATGCCCGTCCCTGCGTATTATTGAGTCCTCTCCTAGCGTGCCTTTTCCAGTCAGTCTCCCCTCATACCGTGATTTAGGGAGACCTATCTTCTTAAGGCCAGGAATGAAGTCAACACAAAACCCAATGACATCCTCTATTTGATGGCCCATGGAGATGCTTCCTTCTGGCCTAGCGCGGTTACGGACATACTCCCATGAACCTCTCAAAGGGGAACATATTGTGTAGAAATACGGGCCCCAGAATGACAATCTCGTTGATTAGATGAACTAGGACGTGCGTCATGATATTGAAGAAGGATGGTGGGAACACCAGCTCGAAACTGACAAGACATTGCGCCACATCACTCCTTAGCCTTGGTATGATTTCTGAATCGATCACCTTATGAGAGATTGCATTGAGGAATGCACATAGCTTCACAATGGCTAATCAGACGTTTTCCGGTAGAAGCCCCCTCAATGCAACCGGAAGCAGTTGCGTCATAATCACGTGGCAGTCATGAGACTTTAGGTTCTGGAACTTTTTCTCTGGCATATTTATTATTCCCTTTATATTCGACGAGAAGCCAGTCGGGACCTTCATACTGAGCAGGCATTCAAAGAAGATTTCTTTCTCTTCTTTCGTAAGAGCGTAGCTGGCAGGACCTTCATACTGCTTCGGAGGCATGCCGTCTTTTTTGTGCAAACGTTGCAGGTCCTCCCGTGCCTCAGGTGTATCTTTTGTCTTCCCATACACGCCCAAGAAGCCTAGCAGGTTCACGCAAAGGTTCTTCGTCACGTGCATCACGTCGATTGAAGAGCGGACCTCTAGCTCTTTCCAGTAGGGTAGGTCCCAAAATATAGATTTCTTCTTCCACATGGGTGCGTGTCCCTCAGCGTCATTCGGAACAGCTAGTCCGCCGGGACCCTTTCCAAAGATTACGTGTAAATCATTGACCATAGCAAGTACGTGATCACCGGTACGCATGGCGGGCTTCTTCCGGTGATCTGCCTCGCCTTTGAAATGCTTCCCTTTCTTTCGACATTGATGGTTGGTCGGAAGAAATCGATGATGGCCCAGGTACACATTCTTCCTGCTTTTGTCCAGGTATATACTTTCAGTGTCATCTAAACAGTGCATGCATGCGTGGTATCCCTTGTTTGTCTGTCCTGAAAGGTTACTGAGAGCGGGCCAATCGTTGATGGTTACAAACAGCAACGCGTGCAGGTTAAATTCCTCCTGTTTGTGCTCATCCCACGTACGTACACCGTTCCCATTCCACAGCTGTAAAAGTTCTTCAACTAATGGCCTTAGGTACACATCAATGTCGTTGCCGGGTTGCTTAGGGCCTTGGATGAGAACTGTCATCATAATGAACTTCCGCTTCATGCACATCCAAGGAGGAAGGTTATACATACATAGAGTCACGGGCCAGGTGCTGTGATTGCTGCTCTGCTCCCCGAAAGGATTAATGCCATCCGCGCTTAAACCAAACCATACGTTCCTTGGGTCAGCTGCAAACTCGGCCCAATACTTTCTCTCGATTTTTCTCCACTGAGACCCGTCAGCGGGTGCTCTCAACTTCCCGTCTTTCTTACGGTCCTCACTGTGCCATCGCATCAACTTGGCATGCTCTTCGTTTCTGAACAGACGTTTCAACCGTGGTATTATAGGAGCATACCACATCACCTTCGCAGGAACCCTCTTCCTGGGGGGCTCGCCGTCAACATCACCAGGGTCATCTCGTCTGATCTTATACCGCAATGCACCGCATACCGGGCATGCGTTCAGATCCTTGTACGCACCGCTGTAGAGGATGCAGTCATTAGGGCATGCATGTATCTTCTGCACATCCAATCCTAGAGGGCATACGACCTTCTTTGCTGCGTATGTACTGTCGGGCAATTCGTTATCCTTTGGAAGCTTCTTCTTCAATATTTTCAATAGCTTCTCAAATCCTTTGTCAGGCACAGCATTCTCTGCCTTCCACTGCAGCAATTCCAGTACGGTACCGAGCTTTGTGTTGCCATCTTCGCAATTGGGGTACAACCCTTTTTTGTGATCCTCTAACATGCGATCGAACTTCAGCTTCTCCTTTTGACTTTCACATTGCGTCCTTGCATCGACTATGACCCGGCGGAGATCATCATCATCGGGCACTGGTTCCTCTTGATCTTCAGCAGCTTCCCCCCCTTGCAGCATCATTGGGCACATCGTCTGGTTCCTCTTGATCTTCAGCAACTTCCCCCGTTGCAGCATCACCGTATTCAGGGGGCACATAGTTGTCATCGTCCTCTTCTTCTTCGCCGTCTTCCATCATAACCCCTATTTCTCCGTGCCTCGTCCAAACATTATAGTGTGGCATGAAACCCTTGTAAAGCAGGTGGGTGTGAAGGATTTTCCGGTCAGAGTAAGACTTCGTATTCCCACATATAGGGCATGGACAACACATAAAACCATTTTGCTTGTTTGCCTCAGCCACTTCGAGAAAATCATGCACGCCCTTAATGTACTCGGAGGTGTGTCTGTCACCGTACATCCATTGCCGGTTCATCTGCGTGCATTATATATAATTAAGTGTGTCAAAAACCATTACAGAACATCATGAATAGATAATTAAGTGACCAAATTAATAGAAGTTCATCATCACATTAGAACCAAAGTACATACATAGTTCTCACCTAACAACATATATATAGCTCTCCAGAGCATCTAATTAATTAAACCATACATTGAAACTATGTAAAACATTTCAATGCGAAAACAAATGCGATCATAATCGCAACCAAGGTAACAATTGATCCAACGGCATAATGATACCAAGCCTCGGTATGAATGGCATATTTTCTAATCTTTCTAATCTTCAAGCGCATTGCATCCATCTTGATCTTGTGATCATCGACGACATCCGCAACATGCAACTCCAATATCATCTTCTCCTCCTCAATTTTTTTATTTTTTCCTTCAAGTAATTGTTTTCTTCTTCAACTAAATTTAACCTCTCGACAATAGGGTCGGTTAGAATTTCCGGTTCAACCACCTCCTAGATAAATAAAATCTATGTCACGTTGGTCGGTATATTTGTCATAAACAATAAATGAACCAAATAGTTATAAAAATATAATATATACCACATCCGAATCATAGACAGGACGAGGGCCGACGGGGGCGGATACCAAAACCATCGCACTATGTAATAAGAAGGAATAATAAAAGTAACAAAATTAGACAAGTAACTATCTAAAGTAAGAATTTTTTCCTTTCAGAAAGAAGATAAGAACAAGAGGCTCACCACGGTGGTGCTGGCGACGAGATCGGCGCGCGCGATCGACGGCGGTGAAGACGGGGACGGGACGTGACGGACCGCTAAACCTAGACAAATCTCGGGGAAAATGGAGCTCGGAGGTCGAGTTTTGAGAGGACAAAGATTAACTAGTGTGGCTCAGACATTTCATCGAACACCTCATGTGCATAGGAGGTGAGCTAGAGCACCCAAATGCCCTCCCCTCGCCGGCCAGAAAAAACCGAGCACTGTGGAGTGCTCTGCTGTGGCGATGGGGTATATATAGGGAACTCTTTGGTCCTGGTTCGTGGAACCAGCCGGGACTGAAGGCCTTTGGTCCCGGTTGGTGCCACGAACCGGGACCAATGCCCCCTTTAGTCCCGGTTGGTGGCACCAACCGGGACCAAAGGCCTTGTGCTGCCCCGCGTCAAAAGTTTAGTCCCACCTCGCTAGTTGAGAGGGCTCGAGAGTGGTTTATAAGCGCTGATGCGCCCACCCTCTCGAGCTCCTCTCAACTGCAGGCTTTCGGGCCTAACTGTTCTCTTTGCCTGTGGGGCCTACTGGGCCTTCTGCGGGCCTGAATCCTGGCCCATTGATGGTTTTCTAGTCGTATTCAGGCCGTGGTGGCCCAGTAGGTGGCATAATTTTTTTCCTCTGTTTTTTTTCTCTTTTGCTTTATTTGTTTTGTTTTGTTTCTACTTACAACAGAAAACTTATTTATTTTATTTTTAATTACTTATGTATTTTACTTTAATTATTTTATTTTTATTTATTTTACTGCTGCTATTTTTATTTATTTTACTGCTGCTATTTTTACTTAATTTATTAAGGTTTATTTATTGTAGTTACTATAGTTTATTTTATTTTATTTTATTAAGGTTTACGAGCTATGGGAGGGACGAGGGGTGGCGACGTGCTGTGGGACACGATGCAGGGGCCAAGGAGGGACATAGAGGAGGGGCCGAGGAGGGAATTTAGGGTTAAGTTTTTATACGGGAACAGTTAGACGGGCTTTAGCAGGCTTTCACCGGGCTTGTGGGGTTTTACCAGGTCATCGATGAGAGTTTCCAAAAATGTCATTAGAAATCCGTCATGGATTAACAGGTTTCTTGTAGTGATATGTCGAGCACAATGAGTGGTGATCCTCCGGCCTCCCACTCGCACGCAGCCGCAGCCGCCGTCGTCACCAGTCCCGGCCATGGCGCCGCCGCTGCCGTCGTGCCCCTGAAGACCTATTCATCTTGCCTGAAGGTGATCCTGTGTCAGATCCTGCACGATACCTCATCACTACAACACGTCGGCGGCGGTGTATGAGGCGTCCATGGCCCTGGTGGCGCCTTCAAGGGAGGACGCATGATCTTCAAGGGAGGACAGGCCATCACATTCATCCACTTGGTAGCGTCTTTGTTCATCCAGGTTTGACGATTCATCTTTTCATTATCTAGTCTCTCAGGGATGTCAAACGTACCCTCAACAACTAACGTCAGCATTTATTTTGTTCTGTAGTGAACCCCCTCGATGAATGCATGTCTGTTGCCGTGGCTAGAGAAAATTCTACATATCCACATCCTGATAACCAACAAGATAAGTAGCAGCTTTGATATGGAGGTATTTTCCTTCACTGCGTGCTTTTTCTTTGTGCCCTTTACTGTACTGTAGTAGCATTTGCTATTTGCATTGAGAGAATAGGATGGCACAACAAGCTAGGGCTTCAAGAAAACCAACCAAATTCCTTTTTTTTGGGATCAACCAACCAAATTGATGTAATAGCACGATCCGCAAGACCTAGAAGGGATCTACACATGACATCGGTGGCTTCTCCTCCGCCTGCTATTTGCCGCTTTGACACTGTTGACAGATCCGAGTTCCACCTGCTAGGCTCGAATGGTAGATGTTACAGGCAACTGTATGTGAATCCCACTCCAAGGGATCGCCCTTCTCTATCCCAGATATGGCGGTTATGGAGTTGATGGCTCGTGTTTTTTTTCTCTTTTGCTTTATTTGTTTTGTTTTGTTTCTACTTACAACAAAAAACTTATTTATTTTATTTCTAATTACTTATGTATTTTACTTTAATTATTTTATTTTTATTTATTTTACTGCTGCTATTTTTATTTATTTTACTGCTGCTATTTTTACTTAATTTATTAAGGTTTATTTATTGTAGTTACTATAGTTTATTTTATTTTATTTTATTAAGGTTTATTTAGTTTTATTTATTTTATTAAGGTTTATTTATTTTATAAATATAAAAAAAGAACATAGATGCGCTTATAGAGAAAATTAAACCTAGGGCATCTATTTTCACTTTAAGAGAATCTCAACAAGGCATAGAGGGACGGGCTTATAAACTGGTGTAAGCGCCCTTCGGTTGGCGAGGTGGGACTAAACACTGGCCGCAACTAGGACCAGCCCTTTAGTCCCGGTTTGTGGTAGGAATCGGGACTAAAGGGTGGTGGGCCAGGAGCGTGACCCATTGGTCCCGGTTTGACTGAACCGGGACTAATGTGAATATTGCCCTGTGACCAAAGCCCAGTTTTCTACTAGTGCTCACGGCCGAGGATGTCCGAGCAATCCACCGTGTATTGCATGTGATGATGACCCCGATGTGTGTTGGCAACATCACCCACACCAATGACGGGCTGGTTGTCCATGTCCGTCAGAACCTCGACCACGGCGATGACGCTATCTCGTCCAAAACAAAGCCCCTTGTCTCTAGTACAGATGACGCCAGGATCACCTCCACCGCCTTCCGCTGGAACGGGACCGCCATCTCGTCTCTGCACTCCGGACTGCATACCAAGCTGCTACATTGCCTGAGGATAGCAAATGGCCAGAAACACATTCTCAAGACCTCGTGTGGCGGCGACGCTTGCGATTACCTGCGCTCTCTCAAGATGTACCTCCATGGCATGATTCACAACCTCTACGTCCAGGCCTTCAAGTTGCTGCCTGCATCCAAGGGCGCGCTCATGCGCAGCATCCTCGTGGCCGGCCACTGCTATGGCCCCTGTGACCCTCTCTCTAACATCATCCTTAACTCAATATGGCATGACACATGTGGCTCTGTTCTCTCATCTTCTGACCGCATGAAGTTGAATGAGTACAATGACGTTATGGACCCCCTATCTCTGCTCCGCCTAGTTGTTCGTTCCCTCGAGGGGCTTGCAAAGCTTGCCTTGTTCGCCGACCCCCAATCCTCAATTGCTTGCACTCTGGAGAAGCTATGTAGTTTAAAATGCATCGTCCTTGTTGACACGTTATCATCAGCAACAAAGAGCTCTGAAAAGAACCCCTTCCACGAGGCGGCCATGGCTGCTAGACACCCGCTGCCCCTTCAGCTCGGTGAATTTCACCAGATGCTGCTGCTTGAGCCCGATGGCCGAAGAGAGCTGCTCTCACATATAACCAAGGCGCAAACTAGTGGTGGTGTGGTGTGCTTCGATGACATCAGAATTTGTATCTCAGCCATTTGCGACAAGTTCAAAGAATCCAGGTCTCAAACTAGTGGCACCGTGCAAGCTCCTGCTCCTGCTCCTGCTCCTGAACTTTGTGCAAAAAGAGGATGGTATCAAGCCAGAGATCAGAGTATGAGGAAGAGAGGAGCTGGTTGCGTTCAAAGATTGAACAGTTGCTCAAGGATTACACGGACCAACATTTTTGGGTAGGCATTGAACTTACTCCGTTTGCAATCACTAGCTGCTGGTGTACAGATATTCGCTTTACCTTGATTTGACCAACAAACACTCTTGCTCCTTAATTTCTTGCTTGCTGCAGGGACCAAAGTATGAACTTGATTTTATATTTGGTGTGGAACAAATGGAGCACGGCTGGCACCGCCGCACTGATACGTGCCACCACGTGAACTTCATGGCAACTTCTGATGAGAATGTTTCGAGGACCCTATTTTACGCCGAGTTCTGGTCCTGGCCCTTACGTAAGCCAAAGTCAGATCCAGAATTCTGCCGCCCTCTGCCCTATGCATATGCGGGTAAGTCCTCTACTTTTCTGCCGCAGCTAGCACGGCTGATTAGCAAGTGACAGCGTTTGATTGGTAGTTTGGGTCATGGAGATCTGCTTCTCATCATGCTTGCATACACGTACCATTCATCGTAAATCTGAATTGGCTTATTATCATCATCTTGCTGAATAATAATCACTGCCGGGTTTTATTTTGTTAATAGGGCGTTGCTACTATGACGAGGTTCGCGCAAGGAAGATTGTGTATCCAGATGACGGCAAGTACTTTCGCGACGATATCACCTATGAGGGAACCGGCAACGTGGATGGTGTGCTACAGATGGACCTCGTGCACTTTAGCTCCGAGTTGGACGTGGAGCTCGCGCGGAATTTGAACATGCCGCCCACTTCAGATCCAGAGTATGAGTCTACGTCTTCAGATCAAGAGTATTCAGAGTATGAGTCTATGTCTCAGGATTAGTGAGTCTTCCCGCCTCCCTCCGTGGCCACGGCTCGCTAGTGCGTGTGTGATGCTATCGGCTGTGAAGTGAGACCATATATATCTGCTGCTTCCTGCTGTGTGCTGTGACATACTCTATGTACTCCAGCACGTTTGGTTGCGGTAAACTAGCTGCTGCTAGCTACTACTGTGAGGAGGAAATCTTCTCTCTCTAAAAAAAAAAGGACACATGAGGAGGAACGTGATGGTTGTTGCGCAGCTCTGGCTGTCTTGCATGTTCCAGTCTTAATGGCAACATGTGGTGTGGTGTCTGCTGATTTTGTTCAGAGTCATCAGTAATGCAAGGTTTAAACATAATCTATAGGGGCATTTGTTTAGACCAAACTTAAACTCTTTATTCAATCCAAGTGCAAAAGCTTAAACAGGGGTGGCAAAAACTTGATAAACCCTAGCATCATATTTGAGGTGATGTTGATGCATCCTGCGGTGTCACTGCTTGGTAACGCCTGACCAAACGGCGCAGGTTGATGAATGCCGACCCACCCTCCCGGACGGCCTCTCTCGCCGTCGTCGCGAGCGCCGCTGCCCTCCCCCGCCTCTCCACCGCCTCATCTCCTCCACCCATGATGCTCCTCACCGCCTTCTCCACCGCCCCTCGCTCCACCACCGCCACCTCCCCGTCCTCCTCCTTCAACCACTCCACTCCGACGCTCACGCCGGTCCCCATCGACTGCACGGCCAACATTTCGTTCAAGAACTGGTGCGCCATGTGTGGCCATGTCACCACCGGGAGCCCGGCCGCGACCGCCTCCATCATCGAGTTCCACCCGCAGTGCGTCACAACGCAGCCCGTCGACGCGTGGGACAGGATCAGCTGTTGCGGTGACCAGCCCCTGATCAGCAGGCCGCGGCCGGACACCCGGCCCTCCAGGTCCTCGAGGAACCCGCGGACCTCCTCGTCCTCGTCCTGCCCGGCGTTCTCCGGTGATACCACCCAGATGAACGGGTGCCCCGACGCCTCGAGGCCGAGCCCGGTCTCCACCACCTGCTCTGGGCGCGCGTGCACGACGCTGCTCCCGAAGCTGACGTAGACGACGGAGGACGGCTCCTTACCGTCGAGCCATCGGAGGCACTCGCCAGCGTCGATGGCGGGCGCGTTCCCTCTCGCCGCAAGCGCCGCCGAGTGCTGGTGCTCGTGCTGGTGGAACAGGGACACCGGACCGACGGCCCACACGTTGACGCTCCTGACCTCCCCGCTGTCCACGACCGTCCCCGGCTCCAGCTCGAGGAAGGTGTTGAGGAGGACGCCGTCGACGTCGACGCACGCCCGCTCGACGGCGTATGCCAGCTTCTCGTACGCCAGCTTCTCAGACGCCGGCAGCCGCATGAACCCAGGGGCCGAGGTGGGCACCTTCACCTCGACCGGCTCCTCGGGCATGAGGTGCCAGTAGGGGTCCGCTGCGGCGTAGGCGTTGTGCATGGCAGCCGCATGGTGCTCCGTCTGTAGGCAGAGGAGGCAGTAGGCGGACATGCCGAGGAAGCTGAGCCGCGGGACGCCGAGGCCGGCGGCGAGGCCCGCGGTCCACGGATGGCAGATGTCGGACACGACACACGTCGCGGGCGGCGCGTGGGCGCGGAGGTGGCGCTCCAGCGGCCCGCGGAGGCGCGACGCGGCGAGGAGGTAGGCGGCCTCCTGGTCCAGCGGGATCCGATCGACGTCGTCAGTCCCGGCGAGGTCGAGCGGGAGCTCCACGAGCCGCACCGGCAGGCCCGACGACTCGACCGCGGGGCCGAGGCGCGCGGCGTAGGTCGGCGTGACGACGATGCTGGCTAGCGCGCCATGGGCGGCCAGCTGCAGCGCAGCGTCTACCGCTGGGATCAGGTGGCCGTGGTGCATCAGCGGGACGAACACGAAGTGCGCCGTGGTCGTGGCCTCCACGTCGTCCGGGTTTGCTCCCCGGCAGGCCATCCACCTACTCGTACTCCTAGAGCGTGACGGCGAGGCGACGACGGCGTGCCTTGGGCGTTGGAATGGCGGAGTGCTGCTGGCCCGTCGTGGTAGAAGATGGCCGGGTTTGGGGTTGGGTTGCCACAGGTACATATACCTGCAGGCGGCGGCGGCAGCCATATCCTACGTGATTCTGACCTGAGCTGCCTGACCTGACCTGAGTTCCCTGCAGTTATATGGCCCTAAAATGTTCAAGAC
This sequence comes from Triticum aestivum, assembly GCF_018294505.1. Classification (NCBI taxonomy): domain Eukaryota; kingdom Viridiplantae; phylum Streptophyta; class Magnoliopsida; order Poales; family Poaceae; genus Triticum; species Triticum aestivum. Next base: position 5,762,164 of record NC_057805.1, read on the forward strand.
TGTGACCAGGTCTTGCCTTTGGATGACATGCTTGTCCAGTGTCCAGGCTAGGCAAACAGCGATGGTACCAAGGCCGGATCAGATCGATTGTTGGACGAGAACCAAGAAAACTACAACAGCACACGGTTGCCGGCTGTTAGACCAAGAGAAGAAGAACAAAGATGTGTCATACCATCTTTTCTTATATCTAATATACGTGGGCCATGTGCCACGACGATTTTAATTTTATGAGTGAATTCCACTTCTTACCATGTAGTTGTACATTTGTGACACATATATATTACCCCATTTAGTGCAACTTTTATCAAAATATCACATTTTGAAGACTTCTGCCACGGTTTTACTCTGATTTTTGATTTTTCTTATTTATGTTAGATAGGGTCTGCATGTTGCGTCAATGATTCGTAAAAGAATGTGTAAAGATCGAAGGGCGTCATTGACAATCATGTCCAGACTTCTTTTGTCCATCTGTTCCATTCCTCCCCATCGTCCAGATATTTTTGAACCCCAGGCGTCACCTCACACCTTCCCTAATGGACATGCATCAGAAAACGAGGGCCCAAAGCTTCTAAATGGGGTATTTTAAACAAATTTCCACTCAACGGGTAATTAGTGTCACAAATGCATATCTAAAGAGTAAAATGTGGAATTCAGTCTAATTTTATTTTTCACGGGGCCCTCAGGGGTCGCTTGAGCGTTGCAAAACAGCTCATGTCCGGAGCACCCCAACAAAGCTAGTATTAGAGATGCATTTGGTTAGTTTCTCAGTGGAGTCTGGCCCCGTGGAGCCTAGCTCAGTGTATACGGGCTCTGGGTCATCATCTGCATGTTGTTTGGTTCCCTGCATCAAGTCCAACTCGCAAGTGTAAATTGCACTAAGCCCAGCCTGCATTTGAAAAAAAGAAGTCAATTTGAGCGTTCCTGGCGAGGCAGGCTGAGGATAAGTTTCACGTGGGCCAGTTTCTACATACAAGGCAGACAACCAAACAACTCGCTACTTAGCTTGCCAGAGCCTAGTTGGCCTTAATGCAGGCTATCAAACACGCCCTGCATAGATGCAGGTCAAAGTAAATCATACTGCTGAAATAGAGAAAAAGTTTCAAGTGTAATAACATGGGATCCTCACTGTATAGACGCTTGATCAGCTACACAGATATGGAACCCCATTTTTTTATAGCAACAGTGTTTATGAACCCGTTCGCACACATTACAATGAACAAGATGGTAACTAGATTATTTTCGAGAATAATGCTAATTCGTTCATGCCTGGATTGCACTCATTAATTCCTTCTCCATCATCTGTACAAAATAATTGGTTTATCTCTACTATCTAAAAGAAATGGAGTGTTCCGTTTTCCCTCTTACCTTCCCTCTCTTCGTCCAACCTCTTGTACGACCCCTCTCCCCTGTAGGGATTTTCTTTTCTCCCTCCACCGATTTTCTCCCTCCTGGTTTTATGGAAAAAAAATTATATGAGACCAGGTCTCACGGTTAGCAGGTGAGACCCACCCTGATGGATGACATGTTGCATTCATAAATCACAAAGCATCTAATCTCTCCCCCTGATTTTAAGTAGGGGGTGGGGTAGATGCTTTGTGATTTGTGAATGTCACGTGTCATCCATCAGGATGGGTCTCACATGCTAACCCGTGAGACCTGGTCTCATAAAATTCTTTTCCCGGTTTTATCATCATCTGGCCGGACAAACTGACTCTGTTTTTGGTAAACGTATAATTCACATACCAAACACAATCAATCCAAGCGCAATCAATTCATGCATGGCAATCAATTCATTCATGACCGTCACCGATCTCCTTCCTTCTTTGAATCAGATGGTGATCAATCTCTCCTTCCTTCTTTCAATGAAATGGTGATCAGTCTTCTTCCTTCTTTCAATCAATTCCTTTCTTCTATCACCATGGTTTACCTGGAAAAATGAAAATAGTCATATCAGCCAAAGTACGTCCTTTTAACTGGCGCCAAATTAACTTCGATGCTCACGTTCAACGAATGAGGAGGAAGTTTGATGCAAAATTCACTTCGATGCTCTATAATGATCTGCCGCATTTTTTTTGAATTAAAACGAAATTTTATTCATTAGCAATAACCAATACATCGTTTGTGAGAAACATTACAATTTCACTAATAGGCTCCTCAAACCAATCCGAAGTCGAAAAAAACTAGCTAATCTAGCAAGTTCATGTGCTACTTTATTTGCCTCTCTATTACAATGTTCGAATTTAGTCATGATAAAATCACAAGCATAGTGATAGCAGTCATCGAAGATTGCCACAGCCGCTCCCGCTGACTGTCCTCCGTCCTGCATGGTCTCAATCACCTCCAGATTGTCAGAGTTGATGATTAGGCGATTACATCCCGCCCTTTGCGCTAAAGTTAGGCCAAATTCGAGAGCTAAGGCCTCTGCCATGAGAACATCCGTGCAGTAGTCTTCGTCGCCTCTAAAATAGCTTTCATATATAAGGATCTGTTTTTATACCTGCTGTCGTCATTGTAAATCCAGCTAGATGAAGGAAATAAATGACATACGAGAATCTGTCCGGGATCAACTGCTATATCTATGTTCTTTCCATTTTTCTACTTTCCCCATTAATTCCTTGTGTAACAATGCGCATTAACACTAATTAATTAATACGGGATCACCTTCCTATCCATGGTTGCATATAAGCTTAATTCCACGCACAATGTTGTAAGCATACGAACCTACACACCCTTGGTGCCATTGGTTTAAAAAAAATTGCACCCCTGTTCTTCCTTGCCAGCTGATCTCCCCCCCCCCCCCCCCCCCCCCCGATCCAATCAGCGCGACTACCAACCCGGGTGCCACGCTGCTAAGATAAACGCACGCAGACTCCTATCTAATTTGGTTCAGTAAGTCCTATGATTTATTCATGTTCACCATGTATAATTAGCCCCACTGTTTGTGAGCATCGACTCTATGCAAAATGCACCCTGTGTACTATTTGGGCTTCGAGCAAAATAGAATAGTAGGGTTCGTGAGGTTGCAGAAAGACACGTACCCACATAAAATCGGCGACTGGATGGCAGAAGGGGGCCTCCATCCCTTTGCGATGCGCGGGCTGCTGCTCCTCTCCACGCTACGGGAGCAAACTCCAGCACACAGAGGCCGCTCAGCCTCCCGTCACGACCTAGGGTCGGACGAGTTCGTCGTCGGCGAACGGAGAAGTAGATCAGGTTGGGTAGAATTTGAATTGGGCAGTGGAAGGAGAAGAAGACATCGAGAGGAGGAAGAGATGATCCAGTGGCTCTGAATTGATCTATTTCATTTTTCATGCCTATCCACCCGTTGCCTGGCTTGCTTATAACCACAAGTCCAGCACACACCTTACACGACCTGTCGTGGAATTGTCACGGCAGATGTCCTAACGTAAGGACTTAGTCGTGGAGCCATCGCAACTAGGTTAGCTTGAAGGGGTTAAACGGGACAAAGGACACAGAGAATTTATACTGGTTCGGCCCCTTGCGGTGAAGGTAAAGGCCTAATCCAGTTTGGGGTTATATTGCTTGGGCGTCGATTACCAGGGAGCGAATACGCTTGACCTAGCTTTCGATCTCTTCTTTCTTTCTTGCCCTAAACCGCCGCCGGGTCACCCCTTTATATACATAGGCTGATGCCCGGCGGCCTATAGAGTCTCGGCCGGCTCATACACAACGTGTCCGGCTCGGTGACAGAATCTATACTTTCCTTAACATACAAGTTAACATATGGCGGTTTACGCCAGTGGGCCTCAAGTTGCCTTTGGGTCTTGGGCCTTCAGTAAGCCTGCTTCGTGAACCGCCATCTTCAACATCTTCATGGGCCTTGTCATTATGAACCGCCAGTGGTATGACCCGGCCCCTCCTGGGCGGGTCATACCCAATAGTTATATCCCCAACATTAGGCCCCAGGTTGATGTGAGCTTGTTCATATCAATCTTCAACACTTAGAAAAAAAATCGTTCCTCATTTGCTCTTGCAAGATCTTGTAACCCGCCATGACGTCATCTCCTAGTATCGTGGTAACCCGCCGTGACGTCACCTGTCATTAATATCACACATGGCCCAAACCTTAATATACATTCTCTTTTAATGAGCCTCCGAAAATCGAGGCGTCCGTGCTGTCACATATTCATTTTTAGCCTCCTCGATTCCCGCACATGTCATTTATCCTTCCAACCTTATAAATAGGGCCAAGGGTCCCTTTCACTTTTCCCCCTTGCCTTCTTGTCTCCATCTTCTACCTCACGACGCCTCTGCGCCTGAGATCCGCCGCCGTCGTCGACCTTCACCACTGCCTCGACTACGGCCGTTGCATCAACCTGAACTGACCAGAGTCCGTCCGCGCGCTTCCGCTGTTCAGCAGCTCTGGTGAGTTTTCCCCTTTCCTTCCACGGTAGATCCCATTAGGGTTTCCACAAGTTCGTCGCAGTCATCTCCGCCCTTCCTCGTTCTTTACTGTATTTGAGATTCCAATCAAACTTTATACTCGTCCTGCGCGGTGGTAGTTGTAGTACTCATTTTTTATATTAAAACATCTCCTCTGCGTGGTCCTGACATAACCGGGACTAAAGACCCGTTTTCTACTAGTGACTTTTGGCAAATAGCATATTGGCATGAATAACTTTAAAGTCATTCATCATTAATAAACGGTAGTGCATAAGTCGAATATGAAGTGGAATGAGGTAGAATAAGCGTGCACTCTACAAGCTTATCATGGTGGCCACATAATTAAAACTTTTTTCTACACTATCTTCCTTGCAGATGAAGTCTCCGGCATGATCGAGTGATCGTACTCCCTTCAAAGACATGTCGAACTCTATGAACCAAAGTAATATTTAATGATCTAATGATGTGTAATTGCACAATCTGATGCACAAGAAATAACTAAGTTATTATTCTGTTGTTCAGGTTTCGTTGATATTACTAATAAAGGGGAACCTATGGATGCGAAAGAGCGCAAGCGGCAACGTGCTAGGGAACGATACGCGCAGATGGATGCAGAGAAAAGAGATGAAATACTTAAGAAGCGTCGTGATGCCTATCAACAAAAGAAAGCTCGACTATTGGTTCATTCCCAAGAGACACGATCAGGTCCACATACATTGTGAAACATCTTTGTTTACTCTATATCAGTACGTTATTACAGTTTTTGATCTTTTAATTTGAATCTGATGAATGCTATTTTTTGCAAGCTTACTTCAAATATTTCATGTGAAGTGGATAGTTGTATGCTAAATGAAAAGAAATGTGTGTGCTCTTCTTAAGTTCAATTCGGGTACAGATGTACACTACTTCATCTCATAACATCGAGTTAGATAATCCTCAACTAATTTTTGTAATCCAATTAGACGGACTAGTCTACGATTTGTACATGTATTATTGTCCGTGGCAACGCACGGGCATTTTACTAGTTTTACATAAAACAAGAGCAAGTGTTGTAGTGCATTAGCATATAAGTGAATCTTTAGTTAATACACATATGATTTGAATGTACCTGCAACTGCTCCGCAGAAAAAGTGGTATCCACCATCGGCGAGAGGCAACACGGATAGCAGGTTGTTGTCATCACACCTTCACATAGATCAAGTGCATTTCCAGGTATGTGAAGAAAACTGTACCTCCATGTCATCCATAAGCAAATAGTTCACCATCTAAATCATAGGTAAGATAGCCTCAGTTAGGAACAAGTGATGAATATTTTTCCAACGTTTCAGTTCAAGAAGAAAAAAAGTATACCTCCATTTCAGTCACATTCATTGCTGCATCACTGCCCACCACCGCCTCCGTCTAGTCCTGCACATTAGAGCAAGTTACAGAACTTGTGAACAAGCATAATAATCAATCAGTGGGTCAGTTCTAAAATAAATAAATTTGAGAACACAAAGGCATGCAGATCCAATAATCTTATTGCATCAAAGAACCATACACATTATCTCCTGCCCTGCTTGGTGATGCAGTTTAATATCTGATATGTGAGATATGTGCCCCCACCAATGCTAAATTTAGTTTTCACAGGGGCCCAGCGCACCTCAACCAAGTTGAAACCAACATAGGTATAACAGAGATGCAGGCCAAAGTTAACCATGATGCTGAAACAGGAAAAAGTTTCAACTTTCAAGTGCAATAACAGGGGATCACTGCACAGCTACACAGAGGGAAACCACTTTTTTAGCACGCTGTATATGGACCGGTCCGTACACCTTCAGTGAACAAGATGGTAGCTAGGTCTTCCGAGAACAATGCTAGCTACGTTGCAATGCACCTTAGAGCATCTCCAACAGAAGATGCAAATTTGGAGATGTAAAACAGAAGGTGTAAAAATTTACATATCCAAAAAGTGTTTTTTGCATCTTCAAAAAAGGGGCCAACTCCAACAGATGATGCAAAACGGAGATGTAAAAGTGCAACTTCAACAGGTGATGCAAAATGGAGATGTAAAAACCAGTGGACGACGGCCGAATCGGGGCGGCGGCAGTGCGGACGGCGGCGGCGCGACGCGATTCGGGGCGGCAGCAGAGGAGCGGCGGAGGGGTGACGAGGGTGGTGAATCGGTGCGGCGGCGGCTGAGTTTAGTGGGGATTGTTTGGATTTTCAGCAGAACAATATCGACAACCAGACCCTCAAACCCTCCCCAACCGTCAAGGCGCACGCGTCAGCCATCGAGTACGTACTCCCTCCGTTTATTTTTACTTTGCTTATAAGATTTGTCTGGAGTCAAACTTCATAAATTTTTGACCAACTTTATATTAAAAAATATCAACATCTATATATAATATTAGATTTATATAGTACAAAAAATAATTTCATCATGCATCTAATAAGATTAATTTGGTATTGTGCATGTGGAATTTCTTCCAATAAACATGGTCTAAAAAAGAAACGGAAGGAGTACATGCGTACGTAGGGAACGGAGAAGGCCGTGCGTCCAACTCTGATTTGGTTCTACTTTCTTTCAACCCTAAACTCTGAAAACCGACTCGTTTGTCTTTGTGGAGACAAAGACTTTCATTTCACATTCAAAAGAACAGAAAAGAAAAAATGAAGGCCCTTCGCAGGCACGCATGTCGATCGTGCAAAGGATTTTTTTTGTTTAGGGACGAATCTAGATTTAACGCATGCCAGCGAACCTTACCCGTGCATGCAGGTTGGTCTTGTTGGAGTAGAAGACGTGCGTGCGACTGTGTGAGGCCGAGCGAGCCAACGACGAGACGGAGATAGCTAGAGGCGCACGCACGCGTCGGGTTGTGGATCGCAAAAACGTGTACGTGGCCAAAACGGATCGGAGAAGGGCGGTCGAGGAACAGGCATTCCGCTACCTCTACAGTGCCGGCGCCAATCTCCGCCTCGCCGTCATGCTCGTCCAGCACGATCTCTACCATGCGGAGCCGGAGGCACTAGACCCTGAATCCGACAGGACGCAGGCCGCCCTCAAGTGGGCGGCCACCTCAGCAGGTCACCATTCGCCCAACACCTTGGCTCAGGTCATGGCAATCCGGCTCAAAAATGGCGACCTCGACCTCTTCAAGAAGAAGCTCTTCTCAGCCCATGGCACCCCTCTCGCGGTTGAGGATGTCCGAGCAATCCATCGCGTGTTGCACATGATGATGACCCCCATGTGTGTTGCCAACATCAGCCACACCAAAGACGGGATGGTTGTCCATGTCCGTCAGAAGCTCGACGACAGAGGCGATGGCGCCATCTGGTCCGAGACTAAGCACCTGGTCGTCTCTGGTGCAGCAGCTGGCGCCAGGATCACCTCCACCGCCTTCCGCTGGGACGGGACCGCAGTTTCGTCTCTGCAGCTTGGACTGCCTGACAAGTTGCAAGATCGCCTGAGGATAGCAGATGGCCAGAAACACATTCTCAAGACCACGTGCGGTGACGACGCCTGCGATTACCTGCTCTCTCTCAAGATGTACCTGCATGGCACGATTCACAACCTCTATGTCCAGGCGCTCAAGTTGCTGCCCGCACCCTCGGGCTCGCTCATGCGCAACATCCTCATGGCCGGCCACTCCTATGGCCCATGTGACCCTCTCTCCAACATCATCCTGAACTCAATCTGGTATGACACTTGTGGCTCCGTTCTCTCAGTTTCTGACCGCACGACGTTGAATGAGTACAATGACGTCGTGGACCCCCTATCTGTGCTCCGCCTAGTTGTTCGTTCCTTCGAGGGGCTTGCAAAGCTTGCCTTGTTCGCCGACCCCCAATCCTCAATTGCTTGTGCTCTAGAGAAACTCTGCAGTGCAAAATGCGACCTTGTTGACATGTTATCATCTACAAATAAGAGGTCTGAAAAGAACTCCTTCCACGAGGCGGCCATGGCTGCTAGACACCCGCTGCCCCTTCAGCTCGGTGAATTGCACCAGATGCTGCTGCTCGAGCCCGATGGCCGAAGGAAGCTGCTCTCACATATAACCAAGGCGCAAACTAGTGGTGCTGTGTTGTGCGTCGATGACATCAAAGCTCTTATGTCGGCCTTATGGTTCGAGTTTAGAAAAACATCCAGGTCTCAAACTAGTGGCACCGTGCAAGCTCCTGCTCCTGAACTTTGTGTAGAGGCCACCTTGAGGGTGGTATCAAGTGAGAGATCACAGTATGAGGAGCGGAGGAGCTGGTTCCGTTCAAAGATTGAACAGTTGCTCAAGAATTACACTGACCAACATTTTTGGGTAGGCATTGAACTTCCTCTGTTTTCAATCATTAGTTGCTACTTGCGTATGTATATTGGCTTTACCTTGATTTGACCAACAAACACTCTTACTTCTTAATTTCTTGCTTGCTGTAGGGACCAAAGTATGAGCTTGATTTTATATTTGGTGTGGATGAAAGCGACCATGGCCGATACCCCCGCACTGATACGTGCCACCACGTGAACTTCATGGCAGCTTCTGATGAGAATGTTTCGAGGACCCTATTTTACGCCGAGTTCTGGTCCTGGCCCTTACGTAAGCCAAAGTCAGATCCAGAATTCTGCTGCCCTCTGCCCTATGCATATGCGGGTAAGTCCTCTACTTTTCTGCCGCGGCTAGCACGGCTGATTAGCAAGTGATAGCGGCATTTGATTACTAGCTTCTCACGATGCTTGCTTGAATGCACTATTCATCATACATCTGAACTGGCTTATTATCATCTTACTTACTGATCCGGGTTTTATTCTGTCAATAGGACGTTGCTACTATGACATGATTTGCGCAAGGAAGATGGTGTATCCAGATGACGCCAAGTACATCGATGATGATATCACCCATAAGGGAACCCGCAGCGTGGATGGCATGCTAGAGATGGACCTCGTGCACTTCAGCTCCGAGTTGGACGTGGAGCTCGCGCGGAATTTGAACATGTCAGATTCACAGGAAGCGCCGTACGAGCCCAGTTCCAGTTCAGATTCATGGGCGGAGTATGAGTGCAGTCCAGATTCAGATTCAGAGGATGAGTCTGTGTCTTTGGATCATACGAGTGTGTGATGCTATCAGCTGTCAAGTGAAAAAAAAATATATATATATATATATATATATATATATATATATATTTATTTATTTATTTATTTGCTGCTTCCTGCTGTGTGCATGTGTTATCATATCCTTGTTTGGCGTTGTGTTGCTGGATGGGATTGTGTTGGGCTGGGGGCTTTTTAGAGTGGGCAACCAGCTGCAGCGCCGCGTCCACCGCTGGGATCAGGTGGCCATGGTGCATCAGCGGGACGATGAACACGAAGTGCGCCGTCGTGGTGGCCTTGGCGGTGACATCGTCGGAGCTTAGTCCTAGAGCGCGACATCCTACTCCTAGAGCGCGACGGCGAGGCAACGACGGTGTGCCGTCGTGCTAAAAGATGGTCGGGTCTGGGGTTGGGTTGCCACAGATGCAGATACCTGCAGGCGGCAGCCATACTATGATCCTAACCTTCCTGGCATGGTATGGCAAGTGTGTTCCCTCTACTGTTATATGGCCCTGAAATGTACTATTATAAGACTGACCAGGTCTTGCCTTTGGATGATAGTATATGCTTGTCCACTGTCCAGGCCAGGCTATCAGCGATGGTATCAAGGCCAGATCAGAGCGATTGTCAGATGAAAACCGAGAAAACCACAACAGGCATGGCTAAACATACGGCTGCCGACTGTCCGACCGCGAAGCACTTCTTATCAGTTTATTAATATTTGATATGTGGGACATGTGCACACAACAACATTAAATTTATTTATTTTTCACAGGGGCCGGCGCACCCCATCTTACAAGGAACAAAGATGGTAACTAGGTTTTCCGAGAACAATGCTCGACAATACATTCATGCCCGGATCGCATTCATCAGTTCCTTCTCCATCATCTGTATCAAAATTTATTTTTCGGTTTAATTTACATAAAACAAGAGCGAGTGTAGTAGTGCATTAGCACATAAATAAATCTTAGGTAATATGCCTATGCTTTCAATGTACCTGCAACTCATCCGCAGAAAATGCGGTATCCACCATCTGCGAGAGGCAACACAAATAGCAAAGTAGGTTGTTATCACACCTTCACATAGATCAAGTGCATTCCCAGGCATGTGAAGAAAACTGTACCTCCGTGTCATCCATAAGCAAATAGGTCGCCATCTAAATCACAGGTAAGATAGACTCAATTAGGAACAGGTGATGCAGGATTTCCAAAACTTCAGTTGAATAAAAAGAGAATTTATACCTCCATTCCAGTCAGATTCATTGCTGCATCACTGTCCACCACCGTCTCGGCCTCAGATGTCCTGCACATCAGAACAAGTTACAGAACTTATGAACAAGCACAGTAATCAGTCAGTCAGTCAGTTATAGAAAACAAAATAGAGAACACAAAGGGATGCAGATCCAACAATCTCACTACATCAAAGAACCATACACATTATCTCCTGCCTTGCTTGGTGATGCAGTGCCTAGGACATCCCGAGGAGGTTCGGCTCCTAAATTGCACTTCTCCCTGTATCTCTGGCACGGAAGAGCAAAGCCAAGTGTTGAGATCCTGCACGGCGGAACGAAAACCCTCAAAATTAACTGATGAAGAGCTGCAAGAGGGCGGGAGGTACTTGGAGGTGGCTTTTTATGTTCCAGATTGTCAGGCCTGTGACTCCCATAGCTTCCATTCTCTGCTTCACCGCAGTTGGCTTCGCCTCTAAGGAATTGGGACAGTTGAACAGCACAGCATCAGTTTCATCGAGAAATTTCTGATCCAAGGAACAGAAAATGAATCGTTTGGCATCGTATGCCTCTAAGGAGTTGCAGGAGTTGAATAGCACAGCATCAGTTTCATCGAGAAATTTCCGATCCAAGGAAAAGAAAGAATTGTTTGACATTGTCTGCTCAAAGTTCAAGAAACCAAACCATAGGGGCCTCCTTGATACTCTACCGCTTCCACGAAGATCATATGGAGATCATTGGTCCAGTGAAGTAAACTCCTTGTCGGCTGCATTGCCCTGAGAAGGCAGCAGGTCGGTATGCCCGACATGTAAGAAGAGTCACTGTTTTGTGTCGGCTTGCCGTTGGACATCATTCTGCAAATCAAGTTCACCACGTGTCAGTAAAGATCAAGGAAATCAGAAAAGCTTAAATTGTGCAACTCTCTTTAGAACGAAGGCAGTGGAAACTGGCAAAAGGACAATACAGTATGGCTGTGTGCATCAGGATGATGCAGAAGCCGGGGTTATCCCCTTTCCGAAAAAAGAAGGATGCGTGCATCATGATGATGCAGTATGGCTGTGTGTTGAGATTCTGTAACTAAAAGAGACAGAATCAATCGCCATTTGTATATTTCGTTAACGTGGGCATGTGCCCATATAGATACAGAAAATGTTTCCAAATACAAAGTGGAGATCAAGCAGAACATCAATTCTCTGGCATTCTATATTAGAAAAAAGAATGCACTAAAATACCATAAGAGAAACTAAAACAAATTGTGATGCTCATACCAGTATGTGCGAGGAAGCAAAAGGAACCGGGAATGTATGTCATACCTTTAGCGAGAAGAGTGAGTGATAGTGTCCTTCTCTATAAAGCCAGTCACCCTTTTATACAGTTCTTGTAAGAGACTAACATAACTCGTCACAATTCACAGTTGCTTTGTATGGATGGAAAGGTTGGCAGAGAAGTAAAGCTTTCTCAAAAGGGTTGGTAAGGAAGCAACAAGGATGATTATCTAATATGAGCAGACTCTGCCAAATCCACGAATGGTGCACATCACATTAACTTATCAGGAATGTGATAGAGAAGTAAATAACCAGAATGATAATTTAGGTGCAGTAGTAAGTGTTGAGGTTGACTTATCAGGCAATCTGGATGTGTGAGATGTGATCAAAGTCCTATCCTATTACGCCAAACACCAAGCAGCAAGGTAGCAGCATGCCAGCATGAGTGCATGACCATGTCCTGTCGTTGCAATGCCATCCTGCATGCCTTCCAATGAAAAAAATGTTGTACAAACATAATAAATTGATCATAGGTGCTTAATTGCACGACGAACTCGCCCCAACAGATAAGTTAGGCAAGACTACACAAGTTATAGGAAGTAGCAAGGAAAAATGGCTGCAGCCTTAATGTGTTGGTGCATAGATGTATCATGGGCTCCTCTTGCATTGAAAATGCAACATGCAACTAGATCACAAGGTCCATAAATAATCCAGTGAACTGTGAATGATTCAATCAATGACAATAAATTTGATGAGGTTTAATCAAATTACATGTATTGTATATACGAGGAGTACATTATTGTGCTCTCAAGATGCCCTCAGTGATACATCCTATTTTTACAGGAAAATAATGGACTTCTAAAATATGATAACAAGAATATCCCTAGGTTTCTTCTGGGTTGGAAGATGGCAGTAAGAAAACTAATCCTCGGCAACATACTTGTTCCTACGAGCACCAAAAGCAATTCTCTGCAAATAAAATCAGGAAGATTGATTATTACAGTAAATTTGACATTGGGGGACGTCCAAGATTAATAAAAGACCCTCCCCAGGTTTCAGAGAGTTCTTACTGAAAATATTCTGGAGTAGGCTTTCAAGCCTGTGAGAAAGCGAATGTAAGTCGGCTTCATGGATTGGTTGGTAGGAATTTCTCTGATGTTTGGAACAAGGTAATCCGCAACCTATTATAATAGTCAACATGATTATTATATTACCCACATTACCAAACAGATAATATGGTAAAAAAGGTGTACATAAATAACATTAAAGGCTTCGAAAGCTAACTTTGTCAATTTATATTAGATCAACTTTTTTTTTGTTCAGAACTTCAGATCGACACATTTGTTAAGACATGTCTGCCTTGCGACATCATATGAATAACTTCAAGTTACCATTTTTTAACTTTGTTAAAGCAAGCACAAAAGGTTAACAGCCCTTCAACAACGACCAAATCACAAATTTCAGGAACGTATAAACAAGTCTGGAGACCACGTTCAAGCTAAGTGGTCGGACGGTTTTGCAAGCCAAATGGACACAGGCCTAAAGCAGCTAAAAATGATTACTACTGCAGCCAAACAGAAGCTTTAGAGTTTAGCAGAAGAGTCAACATTGTTCTGGAGGAAAAAGACAAATGGCCCTATACAAAAAAGGAACAATGGCATAGCTCTCACCACATCAGGAGTTTCAGCTAATATATTGATGAAAAACTTTGCCTGTAATCAGTAAAATTCATAATTTAGTAACCACGAATTATCTTATCAACAATGGCAAAAAGAGAAAGAACGTCAGAAAGAGATTGTGTTTATCCCTTACTTGCTTTGTGGTAGCACCAGACATAAGAAGATCAGTCGTAACCATGCCAGGCTGCACAAATTAGTTATGTACTTACTGTTAGTGTGTAAGTGTAACTGTGCTTTTCAGAGTTATAAACAGAACTTAGAAACAAAATGTGATCATTTACTTATACGGATATTCCATGGACCAATGCTTTCAACCTTACACAAACTAGTTAGTTAAACCACACCAACTTCTAATTATCTTTATGCGAGAGAATAGTTGGGAACTCTAGAATACAAAAGATAACTGAAGAAAGGGTGGAGCTGTATACCGATAAATTATGCACCACGACATTATTCACTTCATTCATCTGCAACTCAGCCTGCAATAAGAATCATGTTATCTTCTCCACACAGTTTCTAATAATGCTGCAAAGCTGTGACCTGCACCAGTATACTGCCTTGATTTATTTTGCTTGCTCGTACTTTCTGTCTTCTCTTTTGGGTTCTCACAGTTTTTGTGGGGTTTCATCTCTAGCCTACCCCAATTTGCTTGGGACAAAAGGCTTTGTTGTTGTTGTGGAAATAAATGTAAATTTAATAATAGTTCGTGCCACTGAGCCAAGTTCAAGCACACAGCAATAAATCGCCTATTATTTTCTCTATGGATGATTACAGCTTTACAATTTCCCAAATATGAGTTTGTGGGAGCAACTACTTGGGAATTTAACATGACTCTAAATATTGTCAAACAGTAGTTATCTCATTGTACTGTTGAATCTTTGTGCGAGGCTATCGACAATTTCATGAGGTTACAATACAGCAAATAGTTCATTATTTCAGAATGCTTCATTGGACTGCTCAAACAGAAACTAATCATTTCAGGTTAAATCGCCACACATGTTATCTTTACCTGTAGAGACTTTGTAAGGTGCACCACACTTCTCTTCGTTGCACCATAAGCGGCAAACCTGGTGATTATAATAATAATTACTTAAAATTCAAGACTACTAGTTCACCAAAAGATGATTGAGTCTGTCTCCTTAGTATTTCGTTTTGTCCACAACTTTCATTTAATACAAATAACTGATACTGCCATATGGCCATGCAAATTCAGTATGTCAAGTACAATACACACATGTGGAGAAGAACGGAAGGAGATACTTATATCAGCGTCAAAAGAACAGGACATATCGCACTATGTTCAATTCCTCAGGTTCAAACTATATGAGCAGTTAAACGAAATCATGTGACAGCACACTCAGCTGAGTATCCAGAATTACTACATATGAGAACAAACGGAAATGGTACCTTGGGGTTGGCCTTCCATCAGAGCCAGCACCATCAATGTTAAATATGTGACCACCTCGAGGTTGTTTCCACATCATATTTATTGCCTAAGATGGCAAGACGATGAAATGTTGGAATACTTCAGCAGTCAACATACTATACGACAAATATCTAATATTGAGTGGAAAGCAATACCTCACGACAACATAGCATCAATCCAAGAGTGTTAGTGGTGATCACCTCACTGTTAAATCAAAGAAAAAAGTCAATGAACTATTGGCACTCGAAAGTACGACTGAATGAAGGTGTGCATGTTCAAGCCTTGCCAATATAGAGATAGAGAATTACATTAGAGCCTCATCAGAGGTTTCCACCAATGGTTTGTAACTATATGCATTTGAGCCGGCGTTGTTGATCTGCATCAATAGAAATAATTCAGAAGAAATTCCAATTTGTTTGAGCCCTTCAATTTAATGCATGAACTTTAAACAGTTAAGGAAAGCTGAGTATCAATTTCCAAGAACAACAATGTGGATTGCACAGCACATTTCATGCAACAAGCACCGCACTATAAAATATTTCAAATAAGGGAAACTATGCAGTGAGCATCGGTGTCATTTCATAGCGAGTGGTTGTCATAGTTGTACATAAAAAAAAGAAGGAACACGAATAAAAGTGCATGTGCAATGCAAGTGTTTGGTGAGGGAGGGGTGACTATGTACCCAAATATCAATATACTCCAGCTTGTCACGCGCAAAATCCACAAGCGCCTTCACATCCTTGCCTTCTCTAACATCACAGACAGTCCCCTATCATAGCACAAAAAAAGGAGACTATGGAGTTAAACGTGTTGCACTGTACTATTTTGACGATTTTTATGAACAAAACTTGAATGAAAATATAGGGACCAAGTAGCTCAGCAGTAGGTACCCACACATGTTGCTCTCCGAATTCCTTTTTCAAGTCATTTCTTACAGATTCTACCCTTTCAGCTGTAGAGGATAGAGTAGACTGCATGTCAAGGAAAGGCTAAGCTGGTATAAATCGGAACTTGCATGTGTCCATTTCATTCTTTATGGAAGTTGTCTCAACAATATCGAAACATTTGATTTGTTTGTCATTTAGAACAATCATCAAAAGCCTCTTTGAACAGATCAATGATCTAAAAGAGTTGGAACCTACCTAAACGCGGATCATATATATTATTACAATATAAGTGCGGGAACTGCTAAACGCGGATCGATTTGACATGCATCTTAAACATCAATTTGTTTTATGAAACACCTGAAGAAAAGTAACAGTTAAAAGCAGGTGTTTCTTTCTAACCTGATCTTGAGCATATTACAACATTATCACCAGCCTTGAGGAACTTCCTTGCCAGCGCGTATCCTATACCTGTTGAAGAACATGCATCCAGAGGTCACTGAGCAAGCAAGCAAGAGCTAACAGATGTTAACTGAAGCCAATCAATGTAGTTTCCACGGGTGATGTGTTACGCCTCTATCATCCTCTACAATGTACGCCACAGATTGAATCACAAATCAATCCTTGTCCCCAATTTCAAGCTCAGCCATCCGTCCATTGATTGATTCAGCGGAACTCTTGTTCAGAGAAACAAAATCGGTGTAAAACGAACAAAGGCAGCACCTTTGGTGGAACCGGTGATGAGGACGTTGTAAGGAGGCGCCATGGGCTCCCTCCGCGGCGGTCCTCCTCCGCCGCCGCCGGAGAGAGCCTCCGCCCGGAACCACCCCGCGGGTTCCCGGGGCCGGCCCCTCGCCGCCAGCCCGCGCTGCCACGGGCGGCCGGGGAAGAAGGCTGCGTCGGAGGGTGGTGCGCGGGACGGCGCCGGGCCCGCGCGGGCGGCGGCCCGGAGCGGGAGCGAGGCGGTGACGGTGGCCATCCGGGAGGAGGGGACGGAGGTGGCGCCCGGGCGAGCGAGCGAGCGGGCGGGCGACGCGTGTGCGCGCTGCGGTGCTCTGCTCGCCGAGATAACGAGCCGGGGAGAGAGTGGCGTGCCCGACGGCGCGATGGCCCGCACGTCAGCGTCGGCGAGCGGTGCGCCGTCCGCAAACTCTCGGGTTCAGTTGTCGTCTTCCTCGTCTCCTTTTTCATTCTCCGAGGAACAAAGTTTCCAATTTTCTTTGATAAAAATCGGCCGATCACAACGCAGACGATGCTTATCGAAAAATCGGGTTAAAGTTGTGGAGTTTTAAGGTCGACGAAACCATCACAGACCCTCGTTATCCATAAAAATGTCGCTTCTCACTGAAATAAAATAATAATCTGTATTAATGAAAACTCACCGCGTCAACTTTATGATTTTTTTATATGCTTAATGGATGGTGATAAGTGGTATTATCCGCCTAATCATCCAATTACCGGTTGGTTAATGTCGGATTGAAGTAGTACCGGTAGTTGGCATGAAGGGCTATATGTAAAGCTTTTGCCCACGCAAAAATCTACTAGTATAAGAAAAAGTAGCTAAATTCTGAATTCGTTTTTGGTTTTAGCGGGTCGACATCGCAAGGCCAGTGAAGGAGTTTTGCACGAAAAGGTTTGGTTTAATGGACCGTAGTGTGGTGTGGTGTGTATTTGTCGCATTCCGAGTACTGGGTCAGGTAGGTGTTCAATGGGTTTGAGCAAAATAGTTCGATCGATCACGGCCACAAAATTCAATTTAATAAGAAGGTAGGCAGTATCCCTTCGCTCGCATGCAAGGGCACCGGCCGCTAGGGTTTCCTATGCCTCCCGGCGGCGCCGGCGCTAGTTTGTCTTGTCTCTCCTGTGGCCTTGTGACCATGGAGGTGCGGTGGATACCAACCCTTACACGCGGGAGGATTCCGTTTTTCTATATTTTTTAAGCTTTTGTTAAGGTGTGTGTCCTCTTTATAGAGGTTAGGCGACGGTGGCACTCTGAAGATGAAATAAGGTTTTCCCCGCCTAGCTTTCCTTTCGACGATGCTTGTAGCGTCGTCGGAGGACGTGAGAAGGTTTGTGTCTGATGGATCTCGCGGCATTCGATCGGCGTTTGTCTTCGATGGATCCACGTGGATCTAATCTTTATTTGTCTGTTTTCGTGTGTCTACAGGTTGGATCATTCCGATTTATGCTTCTTTTCATCGGTTGCGGTTGTTGTTCTAGTGCACTACTCCAATAGGGCTTTAGCACGACGACATCCTGACTATCTACAAGAACGAAATTTGCCCGACTCGAATGAGGGAGGGGGATGAGGGCGACGCGCCTTCAGCTCGCTCCAGTGCTTGTAGTCGTTGCTAGGTGGTCTAAGGACCTGAATATATTTTTTACTTCTGGTGTTCTTTGTACTACCTTGACAATTGATGAATGAATGTGAAATTTTCCAAAAAAAAGTTTTAGAGAGAAGTATGTTTTTGTCCCTCGAGTGGAAGTTCTCCGTATTGAATCCATCTTTGATCCTTCCATCGTGATTGGTTCCAGATTGCTCCAAAATACATGTAGACACAAGAAAACAAAAAAAATAGTGAAAACCAAATAAAATCATAAATGTGCAATGCTCACTATGAAAAATGCAAAAAAAATCGATAATCGTACATATTAGACACGTATTTAGTTTCAATGGGACATAATATATGAAGAGAACATGCAAATGAGCTATAAAAATGCTTAAACTATAGAGCCATTATCTGCGCCTCCACGCGCTCGATCCCGAGCCTCCTCCGGCACCGTCGACACATGTTGCTCGATGCTCGCGTCAATGTCGGTCGCGAGCCGTCTACGTGGACCAGCCTGTGACGCTTAGGGAGACCCAGGTGAGGGCCTTCCGATCCCCGACCGTGGAGAAGTCGCCTCGGCCCCGGCACGTCCCCATCCGTGGCCGCCACCATAGTCAGTCCCTGCCATCACAATGGCTCCGAGGTCGAGATGCAGCGAGGAGGAGCGAGCCGGCACGGAATTTGTTGGTGTTGTCAACGGTCCCTGTCAAAGGCCGCCATCGCGGCCATCGGAAACCTTCTTCTTCTCTCCTTGCTATGCTCTGCTATCTCTCGCTATTTGAGAAGTCAATGAAGGGGGATGGGGGACAATACGGTGGAGGGAGGGCACCGGATTTGTATGTGAGTAGACGTGTGCGCATGCGCAATGGGCATGTTCCCAACGAACGGGTTGGTTTTCTGACGTGGCAACTTGCAATGGGTAGGTGTTCTATGGGTTTGAGCAAAACAGATCGATCGATCACGGCCACAAAATTCAATTTAACAAGAATATAGGCAATCAAAAGGATTAGGGAGAGCTCGTACCCATTCGCGCGCACGCAAGGGCACCAGCCGCTAGGGTTTTCCGTGCCTCTCGTCGGCGCCGGCGCTAGTCTGCCTTGTCTCTCTTGTGGCCTTAAGACCATGGAGGTGCGGCGGATGCCAGCCCTTGCTGGCAGGAGGGCTTCGTTTTTTTATCTTTTTTTTTAAAGTTTTGATAGGGTTTGTGTCCTCCTTATAGAGGTGAGGCGGCAATGGCATTCTGAAGACGGAGTAAAGGTTCTCCCCGCATAACTCCCATCCTGGCAATGCTTGCAGCGTCGTCGGAGGGCATGAGAAGGTTTGTGTCTGGCGGATCTCATGGGATTCGGTCGCGTTTGTCTTGGGTGGATCCACATGGATTCAATCTTCGTTTGTCTATGTTTGTGTGTCTACAGGTTGGATCCGATCTACGCTTTCTCTTCATCGGTCGTGATTGTTATTCTGGTGCGCTAGTCCAACAGGAATCTGATGGTGTTCGGCAACGATCCCTGTTGCGGCCACCGGAAACCCTCTCCCTGCTCTGCTTTGCTCTCTCTCAATATCTGCAAAGTCCACGAAGGGGGATGGGGGACAACACGATGTGGGAGGAGGGGCACCAGCTTTGTATGTGAGTGGGCGCGGGCGCATTCGCGCTGGGCATGTTCCCAGGTTAGATTCTAAAAGCACATTAAAATTTACATCGAGGACCATGCACCACCGAACGATCACTTACTGTCAGAACGAGTCGCTGCTTCTCTACCGGAGCCGGCTTGATGACAATCAGAAAGTCTTTCGCTCGCATGTCTCTATGGACTAGCAACCCAGAGCCTCCGTCGTCACAATCAGAAGGAGGTGGACTGCAGATTAAACAATCAGAAGGAGGTGGAAACTCTGGCTGGACGCGCCCACCCAGTCGTGCTTGTCGGAAGCGCTCGTGGGCTCATGCGGTTCTGCCTAGTGCCTACTCATGGGCATTGCACTGGTTCGGGCTGCAGGTGGATGAGCGCCATTCAAATGGCGGCCCGTTGAAATAGATATAAGTGGTCACACCAATGTTATCCCTAACAACAGTGACTCCATATCGTACAAATTAAATTTGCTAGCTCTTGCCACATCTAATGCTTATGAGGCAGAGATGATAACCAAAGAAATGCTTTGCCACTTCCCCTAAGCACTGCTGCTCTTCAACAGAAAAACCAAGGAAATGTCTAAATAACTTCATGGGAAAAAACATATGTTTGATCAGATAAATCAAGAAAATTACCACATTAAGCACTTTAACATAAATGTAGCGTATCATCAACTGTGATGTTTCATGGGAAAATTACCGCATTCATACCAGGAAGGTGAACAACCAATGTCTCCACCGAAGGCTCACGACCATGATGTATATTTCATATTGAAAGACTGGTGTAACGATATCCGGTCGATCACTATAAGAGGGACGGCGCGTTGAATATCAAAAAACACAGGGACTCAAGGCGGCCTCCAAGGCCAACAACCTCGACGTCGCCTCGACCCTCCTCTCGCAGCTCAAGGTGCGCCCCGCCCCCTCTCCCCCTCCCCTTCCGCCGGGCGGTCTCGAAAGTTCGCTTCTTTTCTACTCCGGTCTTATTAGTTCCGGTTGGATCGGCGGCGCCGGTGGTTTCGCCGGGGAGGGAGAGGTCGATCCTCCGGTGAATTGTCATCTGAAGCTTCCTCCTTTTTGCAGGTCCTCCTCACCAAGTTCCCCAGCCTCCCCCCGCTGTTCCAGCAGACGCCCAACGCCGTGGAGGAGCTCAAGCTTGCGAGTAAGACAACTTTGCTTCTTCTTTTTTTTGTCCAGCAAATCGCCGTCTAGCATGTTGAATAATGCTTTCTGTCTGTGTGAGCCTGAGTGCGAATTTTTCTTGGTTGGTTACCGTGTTACTACTATGGTGTATGTACTGTAGGTGTATGCGAAGATTGTGTTGGTGAGGGGAATTTTGGGTTCTGTACATAGGTTGTTATTATCATTATGCTTTGTGTCCTGTTGGTCTGTGTTTGGTTGATACGTGATGTTGGTCTGCGATTGCAGTCGTGTTTGATTGTTGTTGCGATATGACTCTGTTCATGTGTGGTCTTTCTGTAAAAGTTGAACTGAAACTTGGTTTAGTTAACCGGCAATTCATGTGTGGTCTTTCTGTAAAAGTTGGTATGTTTAGTTGCTCGATGTAGCTGGCTCGAGGATGTGGTGGGGGATCTTTGCACGCCTAACACTGATTTGTTTTGGTCATGGTTTTACTTTAGGAGTTTCAGTCAAATGGTTGCAGCCATATGAATTTATAGATGGCTTGAATGTGGTTCTATCCTAGGACTGAGTCATGAAGATAATGTGAATTCTTGGGATAGCATTGCTCTTTTTCGACTTGACCTCTGATGCTGCACTGGATGTTTGTATTTGATGATAAGATTTGGTCATTCAGATAGTGTTATGTTATGATTCATGAAGATAATCATTCATATGTTGTTGCCATGCGTGAACTATTCTGTCAATTGACTTAACCTATGCCCTGTGTTCTGGAGGAAAATGCGTGTCTATATTGTTATGGTCCAACAATTTAGAAATATATGCTCTGTTATTCCGATTTATCCTTAATAGAGCAGCCACTAAATCTACCTGAAACATTTCAGGGGAAATTTATGAGCAGGCAGTTATTTTGAGTGTGAAAATGGAAGACCAAGATGCATTTGAAAGGGACTTCTGCCAGCTCAAGCCGTATTACATGGACACATGGTTAGTTCCTTTTTTTTTTTACCACTTTGCAGTTGTTTTCTCTGTCTATGCATTGTGCAGGCTGTCATTTAATACGTGTGTTATTCCCTGTTCTCCTTCATCATCCATTGGGTTTTCAGTTGGCAGAGTCAAAACAAATAAGTATATAAATTATTGGTTTTCTTTGGGCATAATAAGTTGCCAAATGAGTTAAACCAAAATAGGTTTTTGTGTTAGTCTTGCATGAGTTATGTTGTGCCAAGTTTGCTGGTTCAGTTGGGTAGTCGAATATGGAACAGGGGCTGAGTTGGGAATTTATGTTTGCAAGTCGCAGTTAAGTTAAACGAGAAGGGATACGATTACCTGTCAATAAACGACGCGAAGCAGATGTTTATGTTCAGCTCCGACAAGGAACTGCAGCAGTACATCGCAGAGGTAAGTTCCGTACCTTGTGCTCCCCGGCGTGAATTGCGTGAGTTATTATGACTCCCCGTGTGGGATGTAAAGTATCGCCGTGTTGTCAACAGGAGCACCCCGAGTGGGACGTCAAGGGCGGCCGGGTCTTGCTCCAGAAGGCGAAGGAGTCGCAGCCCTGCAAGGAGATCCCGGCGGCGCCGGTCATCAACCAGACCCTCGGCTACGCGAGGGAGCTGGAGAGGATTGTGTGATTTGTTTGCCTCTTTTTTCCTTCATCTTTGGACTGAATTTCCCATGAAGAGGTGGATTGTTGGATTGCCCTGTGACCCGGCTGTACTATTTTGTTAAATCGTTTGTTTCACCCACGGTTTCCAAAGATACACAACTGTGAAATGCCGGCTTAAAATGGCAAAAGGAACAACGTTTGTTATGTTAGTCAATTGATTGTGTAAGAGCAAGTCCAACAGAGGGGCCTGTGCTTTTTTCTCCTCCCCCCGCTGCCGTCGCCTACAGGCAAGGTCGATCGACGGCCACAACATCTTTGGCAGTTGATGCTGCTCGCGCAGAGCCTTTTTCATTCACAATGGTCAGATGATCAGCCAGTTTAGTGGCAGAAGTCATATGAAAAACATCTTGAAAGGAACAACATATATGAAGGAAAGAATGTCCTACATGTTTGCAGCAAACAGGACATGAATGCAATATATTGACAGGGAATTATGCCAAATATCATACAAAAAAAGATATAAGAATCTAATGGAGTACATGGTATTCAACAAGACAGGTTACAGATTTCTGAAAGCACAATAAGAAACACCCGTTTATCCGATAGAAAACTGCAAAAGCGCAAGCTAAAACAGGATGAAAGAGAGGTCATAAACAGCAGCATTAGCATATTTTTTGCATACAAGATGCGCACGCCCACGACCGCATTTTTCACAACAGAAATGTCATGGTAACAAAACATGCCACTGTACTGTGCATACAGAAGAATACATCTGATCTGAGACTTGTCAACATCTTTCCATAATCGCTATACACACAGTATATATGATAGTAATACAAAGAAGATAGATCAGTAACCGGGCGGGCAGAGTTGTGCCTACTACACAAGGAAGGACCAGAGCTAGCAAACTTTAAACTGAACAACAACCCCCCTTCCTTAATTCCTCATGCACTAGTGTGCCCACCTCTAGAGAACATTGAAAAACTAGTGTGTCCATCGCCAAAACGCAACCATCAGCACGACGGTAATGATCATGCCACCGTACGCAATCCGCTTGTCGACTCGGTGCCGCTTTTCGATGAGCTTCAAGACCGAGTTTGACAGGCCAACGGTGTTCAGGACGTCTAGGGCCTTCCTTTGCGCGCTCTGCAATCAAGTGCAAGGAGATATTGTTACTACTAGTACTAGGAGGCAGGCAGGCAGGCACGTGCTTTCACCATGCCGACAAAGGCCAGCAAGATACGTATCTTGTAGGTGGTGTGCAAGTTGAACTGTTTCGTTTACCTTCAGACGATCCCTCTGGTCAGAGTACTTGTGGAGGATGGCCACTCCTGTCTCAAAGGCTTCGTCAAGCATTCGAGAGGAGCTGCGGGCCGATTGCATTGCCTGGGCTTCGTCGTCAAATATTTGAAGGACATGCGACGACTCACCATTCTGCAACAGTAATTTCCAGTTCATTAATGCTGCAACGAAATTATCCTGCAGGAAAAACAGCTGCTCATGCTTTGTTTGCTTAAAGACTACTCACAGCTCTCTCAAATAGCTCCGCCCTTTCCTTGGCTTCCAAAATCCGCTTTCGTTGCCGCAATGAGTGCTTGTCGAGGGTTTCCTTCAATGAATCAACCTCTTCAGATAGCTGCTCCACTTTTCTGCCAGGACAGCATCAAACAATGTTAAAAACTTGGAACAGCAACCTACATAACTCCTATCCAGCTCTTCCTTTCAATTGTGCACTGTCGAAATCATATATGTAACAAGAAAAAAATTTAGAGGAGAATGCATACCCTAGAGCAATTCTCGAGAGTTGCTCTAGCAGCCACAAATATCACTTTTATACAGAATTCCATTTCTAAAAAACAGATAAAAGGAAATATAGCATTCTCGACAGATGAACCTAGCATGGGCGTCTAACTATCTCAGTATGACACATGGCTTGAACTTCCGTATTGACCACACATGTAGAGTGACAAGAGCTTCAGTTCTAAGCTGGTGAATTCCAAAGAAAGATTAACATGAGAAGAAAATACGTGTATTTAGTAGTTTAGTACTTCTGCAACTGTGAATCCTTACAATAAAGGAAAGGGTATTAGAGAAAATGCCATCTTAAGAGGAAGAAAACAATCCAATCTAATGTGTATCTCCTACAGATAATGTAGGTAAAGCACTCCCTCTCACATGCATTTCAAGATAGCACTATTTGGTACAAGCTGAGGGCAAAATCAAGGTTCAAAGATGTATTACCCTATATACCTGGCTGTAGGATTGCCACAGCACCCAGAAGGTGGATGGATAGATCAATTAATCAATGACTACTGATAAGTTAAAAAAGCAACAAATTAGATTGCAACTTTCTGTATGCTATGTTGGTTATGCCAATTCCTCTGAAGAAAGGCTAGTTTTCAATATGAACTATCAAGTTCCTACATCAAAATATTCCTGCTTGCTGACTAAATCCTGAAGTGTAATGATACTCAGAGTTATTTATTGCTTGTGTATGGTGGGTACTTGAATTAAAACAATATGACCCTGGTTAAGTCTACAAAGAATTGTACATGACAACATACAAAGCAGAACTAACATCATGAAAGGCTGAATTAGGAATTCTTATTTGAGGGTGTCTATGTGGAGGCCACGGTGGTTCTGGCACTGGCATCCCTAATCAGTCACAGTGCACCTATAATTTGCCAATGCAAGATTGCTAAAAAGTATCTACATGAAATACAATTAAAAAAACCCTCTGCCTCGTATATAGCATGCGCTCGTAGTTCAATGAGTGCTTATCATTGCCTATTCTTGGCGTCTTGCCCCTCTGAACTACCAAGAAGGGCGCAACTAAAATTTGCAAAGAGTTCTTTTTGCGACGGGAACTGTTTGTTATGAATCTAGTGCCAATGGATCTGTCTACCAACAACAGGCAGATTCAGTGGCAAGAAAACTGATAGTGGTCAAGCTAAAAAAGTTCAAACAGGCATACTGAACAACCTAATTTCCACTTCCTCAAAGCATAATTGAAGCCTACAATACCAAGTTAGGCACGTCGAACAACCTAACTTACAGCTCCTGAAAAGCATAATGGAGGCCTAACTACCAAGTACTAGCACACAAGTTGAAAACATGGCACAGATTACACGTGCTCCTCAGTCCTCACCATTAACGCCAAATCCCTGCTCAAGTAACAATAACGACAGAATGCATACGCTAGAGCTGTGATCTACGCCCGCCGCACCAACAACTCATCGGCAGTCGGAAATCTCTCTCCGCCTCATCGCTGATTCGCGCGGCATACAGGAGGAACTCGTGACGGAGCAGATGAATGGGGGCTAAGTAAGGCCCTAAGAAGAGGAGGAGTGCCGCTCACCTCTTCCAGAGGTCGCGCTGGCCCTTGGCGGGGATGGAGCGCCAGAGGCGGTCCATCTGCGCGCAGAGGCCCTGGATCTGCGCCACCTCCCTGCGCACGGCCTCGGCGCCCGCCGGGTCCGGCGCGCCGACGAGCGGCGCCGAGGCGGAGTAGGAGGAGGAGGCGGGCGCCGAGGCGAGCCGCTCGACGCGGGCCACGCCGTCGCGGGCCGACAGCAGCAGCCGCCGCGCGCTCTGGTACATCTCCGACAGCGTCGCGCCGCCCCCGCCCCCCGCCCCGCCGGAGAAATCCATCGCCGCCGCGGTCGAGATCGATCGATCGGTCGAGGATTGTCTCCGGTGTCTCGGATCGGCTTGGGAGGGCCGCGATTTCCTTCGGGCCGAGAGGGAGACGTTGTGACGTGGCTGGTGGCGGGCGCTGGCCGCTTGATTAGGCACGGACGGCGTGATCGATGCCGTGTGGGACCGCCCTCGCCGTGCAGCCTACCTTCCACCCCAAGGCTCCACACGAGTTGGCTTAGAAATTTCGTTGGCTTACACACACCATCTCTTCTCTTCCCCGGGGGAACAGTGAGTTCTATTTCATAGTGTCGAAAGACGTCTTGTATTTTGATACGTCCAGAACGATCAAGCTTGGTCAGATCGTGAGCAACGCTATTTTCGATTGTGCTCCGTTTTTAAGAAACTAACTCTCGCACTCCAACGAATATCTTAACCTCGTTGCTCAGATGTCTATAAGATGAACGATCGAGCGATTGGTCCGACGGGGCATTGATCACCATGCAACTATCGGATTGCACCGCGATAGGGCGGGGCGGACCATCTGATGGTGTAATCTAGAAATGTCGCTAGGTCGGTCTCATGGCCCAGGAGGCCAAGGTATAGCCTGGCTCCCTTTATCCCGCGTGAAGCTCGCCTTCTAGAATATCATCATCTTGACGTACAAGTTAGGGACGCCCCAGGGCTCTATGCCGATTAGTAAACTGTCTAACCTTAGGTCTCGCCCCCTTTGTAAGGCGACACATATGGACTAGTGACTATTTCTGGTATCGCCATCTAGCTCGTTGCCCACTCCCGTGATGTTCTTCGTGGCGAGCTGACAAGCTGGGAGCCACCTCTTCCCACCGACCAGTTCTATCGGGGCGGATACGTGTTACGAGGTTGGCTCGGCGAGGTGCCCAACCAATGGATTTTGTCCTCCCAGTTCGCCTCCGTCTTGGTGATGTTTCATCCAGCGCACCTCGAGGCCTGAGGAGGTTTGTACATGAGTGGACCGTCCTGCGCGGTGCCACCATGTGCGGTGACGACATCATGTGAGGATGGATGCTGGTATTCCGAGATCAAGGGATGTGATATTAAAAGTGTTGGGTCTAGTGTTCTGCATCGACTTTGTCGATGGCAAGCGCGGGTCTAGAAAGGTACATGGACGAACCCCGGGCGACGCGCCACCTTGATAATGGCACCAAGGACTATGTTGTCATATCCTTTCTATTCATTGCACATCCTAGTAATGTGTCTGATATCGTTTCAAATGTGAGTAGGTATGAAGTTAAGAACTTGTACTATATTTGTACCGCTGAGGAAAACATTAATATTGAGTTGAGCTAACACAGACACATTTGTTTACTCATTAGCAGAACACATGTACTGCTTTGTTAGTAAGAGAAAGGTGAAATCTTTTGGGAGCGACAGTCGAGTGATTTTTTTGGGCCCAAGTGATATTTTCTGGCCGTCAGATCTTCATCCAACGGTCATGATCACATCGCCAATGTTCATATTGTTCCTTCTACGCCGCCTCCCGGCCCAGCCCCATCTGCCGGCCACCGCCCCCTCCCTGATCTCCCTCCACCGCCGCCCAAGGCCATCCCTCTAAGCCCTCCTCCCCCACTTCATGTTTCGGCACAAGCAGCCACCACATCCCCATCCCACATCTATTAACCTGCTTCCTCGTCTCCGCTTGAGACGCCACAGCTCGCCGCCGTTTGCGATCTCGCCCCTCGTCTCCGAGGAGGCCATGGCTCGGCCTTTGCCGTCACTGTCTCAGCTCGGTGCCGTTCGCAACGTCGTCGCCCGGCTCTGGCCTCGAGCTCCGCCATGCCCCTCCTCCTTCCTTCACACGTGAAATCGACTTACACAAAAAGAAAAATTAAAAAATTCAAATGACTTGCATGTAGCCCGTGCGAAATTGTTTCAAAGTGTAGGGGGGGCATTTCGGGACACATCTTTGGCCCCAAAATAAAGCTGCAAACACCAAAGCGACGGGGAAACAGTGTGCTGCTCTCCTCCTCATCATCGTCCTCTCCTCTCCCCTGCCGCCGCCGCGCCCCGCAAACCCTACCCCTCCTCCTCGCTCCCCGGCCCGCCGCCCGCCGCCGCGTCGCCATGAGGTACCCCTCCATCCTCCCCCCTCAACCCGAATCACGCGCCGGTGTTTTCCCCCCTTCGACGTCGCCCCCGCGCGATGCGGCGCGGCGCGGGGCGGGGGCGGTTCGTTTCGCTCCAGCAGCTTTCGTCCTCTGCCCTAAATCGGGACGGAGTCCCACCGCTTCTTAGTCCGTCAAATCCGCGCCGAATCCCCTTGGAGTCACGGGCTGTAGGGCGTTTACGATTTTTTTGGGGGCTTGGTTGACCGTGTACATACATACATGATACATGTGGAGTAGATCGATCGGGTGTTGGAAGTGGCCGTAGGGTCGGAGGCCGTCCACGGGCTCCTCCGCCAGCGCTAGGTGTTTGTCTGGGGGCGTTGTATTCAGCGAGCATTGGTCGTGGAAGCGCCTGCAACGGATTCAGCGCACATCCATTTCTCTTGTGCTCTGGCCACCGCACTGTTTAGCCGTTTCAGTACACAAACAAGCTGTTTCATCCATGTTGAAAAGGATGCCTGTCATCTGTTGCTGCACGCTGTTACATTGAAATGGTTGTAAATTTCAGTGTAGCATGTGGCCGGGCGTCTGCTGAACATGCCGGAGGTGCGCCTAGTAGGATATTAATCTGGTTATCGTTAAGTAGTTTGATCGCCTTTCGCTTGCACTCCCACAGCGTTCCTCATCTTTTTTAGTAAACATGGGCGAAATGTTTAGACTAGGTGTGCATTATATCACATGGTCTACCTTGATGATCTGACTATGGCACTATTTGAGCCTTGCCTGTTAGTATGAGTTGCATTTTCAGTTATGTTCTTGTTAGACTGATGCACCTTGTTGTGACAGCCAATCTGTTATTTCCTTGTTCGACCCGATGTTGGAAGTGGCCGTAGGATCGGTGGCTGTCCATGGGTTCCTCCGCTAGCGCTAGGTGTTGTCTGGGGGGCGTCATATTCAGCAAGCATTGGTCGTGGAAGCGCTTGAAACGTGTTCCTGTCTGCTCAAATAGGATCCGCATTGCCTTGCTTGCTAGATCGCTCGTCCAGTGTCTCTTGTGCTCTGGTCACTGCACTGTCTAGTTGTTTTGATGCAAAAACATGCCGTTCCATTGATGTTGAAATAGTTGTCTGCCAGTCTACTGCTGCACACTGTTACATTGAAATAGTTGCCAGTTTTAGTGTTGGATGTGGGCGCGTCTGTCGAACACGCCGGGGGTGCGCCTAGGATATTAATCTGGTTATTTGTTAAGTAGTATGATCACCTAGGTTATATCACATGGGCTACCTTGATGATTTGACTATAGCACTATTTGAGCCTTGCCTGTTAGTATGAGTTACATTTTCAATTATGTTCTTGATATACTGATGCACTTTGTTGTGACAGCCAATCTGTTATTTCTGACTAAGAAATGTTCAGCCAAATCACCTCTTTATAATATAATTACACTGAAGCATGCAAAAAGAAGATAATGCGCCTCTCATGGATGATCGGAGGCCGTCCATGGGTTCCTCTGCTAGCGCTAGGTGTTGTCTGGGGGGCGTCATATTCAGGAAGCATTGGTCGTGGAAGCGCCTGAAACGGGTTCCTGGCTGCTCAAATAGGATCCGCATTGCCTTGCTAGATCGCTTGCCCAGTGTGCTCTTGTGCTCTGGTCACTGCACTGTCTAGTTGTTTCGATGCAAAAACATGCCGTTTCATTGATGTTGAAATAGTTGTCTGCCAGTAGTCTACTGCTGCGCACTGTTACATTGAAATAGTTGCCAGTTTTAGTGTTGAATGTGGGCGTCTGTTGAACACGCCGGGGGTGTGCCTAGGATATATATTAATCTGGTTATTTATTAAGTAGTTTGATCGCCTTTCGCTTGCAGTACCCCAATGTTTCTCATCTTTTCCAGTAACAGGGGGAAATGGTTAGACTAGGCGTGCATTATATCACAGTGTACCCTGATGATTTGACTAGCACTATTTGAGCCTTACCTGTTAGTATGAGCTACATTTTCAGTTACGTACTTTTTAGACTGATGCATTTTGTTGCGACAGCCACTCTGTTATTTCTCACTAAGAAATGTTCAGCCAGATTACCTCTTTATAATATATATCACACTGAAGTATGCAAAAAAGAAGATAGTACGCCTCCCATGCTACTTATTTTTGGGCATTGTTTATGTTTTTCTACTGTTTATGTTTTTCTACTTATTTTTAGACTGATGCACTCTGTTGCGACAGCCAATCTGTTATTTCCGACTAAGAAATGTTCAGCCAAATCACCTCTTTAGAATGTATTGCACTGAAGTATGCAAAACAGAAGATAGTACGCCTCCCGCGCTACTTATTTTTGGGCATTGTTTATTTTTTTACTGTAAGTTAGTGACCAGGTGCACACTTTTCTAAAAAAAAATTGGGTGCTGTGGCACAACATGATGCATTTTCTATGGCATGCATGCAGTCGTCAACCTGAGGTGCTCTGGGCTCAACGCTCGGAAAAGGTTTACCTGACTATCTCAGTCCCAGACGCAGAAGATGTTGTGATCAAGACTGAACCTCAGGGAATCTTTAGCTTCTCAGCTGTTGCTCATGGGGAATCTTTTAGCTTGAATTTGGAGCTATTTGATTCCGTACTGCCTGAGGTAAGTATTTGTGGCCATCAGTTCTGCATTGTAATGCAGGGCTGGTTTCAGTTGATGTTAATTTCGGTTCAGTTTTTGCCTCTGGGTTTTTGCTTGGATACATGTTAGGAAGCTACTTAATGGACATATATAATACTTAGAATGTTGCCACTCATCTTTCAGTCTTTGTTAACAGAGCCAATCATAGGATCTTGAATCCACATATAGATGTTAACTTCTGGGTTCTTGCTTGGATAAATGTTAGAAAGCTACCAAATGGACATATATAATACTAGGAACGTTGCCACTCGTCTTTCAGTCTTTGTTAACAGAGCCAATTATGGGAACTTGAATCCACATATAGATGATCTACTTAGTAATATTTATATGCATGCCATACTATGTTTGAAGGCACTCACCAATCCATGTTGTAAAGTGTCACCTGTGGCATCAATTAGTAATGGCAAATGAAAGACATTAAAAGAAGCTCAACAAATTATCATTGAAGTGGACCTTTATATTTTGAGCTACTAGCTGCTGAATAATTTGTTGTGCAATCTTGATGATGATGATCGTCACTTTATTTTGTTAACTGTTAGTGAAGTTAACTTTTTTTCTTTACTTGTCTGCAGGGAAGCAAAACAAAGACAAAGGTGGGTTCGCGAAACATAATCTGTTCGATCCAGAAAGATAAGAAATGTTGGTGGAAGCGCTTGCTGAAGTCAGAGGCAAAACATCCATACATCAAAGTTGACTGGAACAAATGGTGCGATGAGGATGAAGAGTCTGGTATGTGCTAATGATAATATGCTATAAATGAACAATATAGACATTCTTCTTGTACCAACTCGTGGAGTTCATCATATAAAACGGATTTAAAAAGAAAGTGAGATGTACTTAAGTAGATCACATTTGGTCGTTGTCTGCGTCTAGTATTATGTTTTACACAAAATCAGGGTCCATTACATTTTGTCATATGGGTGAGGTGGGACATACCATTCTTCCTGAAGGTCACATGTATGCCATTCCCAGTTTCCTCAGATTGCAATGTATTATGTGACAAGCAATTTGCTGATATGCTAACTAAGTTTATACTCTTTTGAAGTTGGTTTAATGATCATAAGTACTCTTGCTATTTAATCTGTGATCCCATCATGTAGCTGCTATGAAGCTCTACTTTCTTCACTTTTATCTGCATTTTAGTTCATTATGCATTATGCTTTGGTCAATCTAACACATAATCCCTTTCAGAGAATTCGGGTTCAGACGATGACTTTGATGGTGGTGAGGTATGAACCACGATCAACCTCTTTGTGCCCCCTCATTTTCTTGCTTGGTTTATGTTTAACCCTCAGTGTGGAGTTACTTATCGTTATCCTCACGCCGTCGCAGGAAAATGACGAAAGCGATGCTGATGATGGAATGCTGTGTGAGTGCCCATCTTGTACTTGAATGCCACATGCGCCTGG
This sequence comes from Triticum aestivum, assembly GCF_018294505.1. NCBI lineage: Eukaryota > Viridiplantae > Streptophyta > Magnoliopsida > Poales > Poaceae > Triticum > Triticum aestivum. Next base: position 5,794,610 of record NC_057805.1, read on the forward strand.
CCTTTACGTTATGCTGCTTTTGATAATCAAATTTCAACCTGATCAATTTACCATTATGAACACAACTTCCTGCATACAAACCTACATATATGCTTTGGAGGAGCATGAGCTAATCTGTAGTTGTGTGGCATCATGATAGGATTTTCGTTAGACTTCATTTTGTAGAAACTGATTCTGCACAGTAGAAGAGTTCCTTTGTTGTCTTTAACTTGAACTGTTGACCATTCACGCACTTGACACAATTAGTTTCTGCCGACAGTCAAATTTCATTTGCGTAGACTAAGTAGTGGTTGTAGCATCCCCTGAACACAACAAGTCTTAAAAAAATGTCGCAATCAGAGAACGTACATTTGTGCTCCTTGTAACTAACCCGGCGGCTTTGTTTGGCTGCAGATCTCCCTGACCTTGAGAAGCTGAGAGGGAAATGAGCAGGCAGGATATATGAAGGAAGTAGGTTGTGCTGCTGTAGCAAGTAGGCAATCGTTAACGCTATATAGCAAGTAACCGTTAGCGCTAGAAACCTGGGATGGTGGTACCAGACTTGTGACATGGTGCCATGTCTTCTTATCTACCGATTACTACTCTTTGGTCGTCGCTGAGCTAGGGTTCTGAAATCTGAATCTAGTAGCCATGAGTTGTGGTTTGTGGCCGACTTGGTTATCGGTGTTATGTGGCAAGAAGATGTCGGACATGTATGCTGAGCACCTCCCGGTTTCTCTTTGACATGATGGCAGGATCATACTCATGTGCACTTGAAGAATTAGCGGTCCTTCTTTTTTCAGGTCTGTGGAGGATAGATGCTGGCTATGGATTGCCTAATGGAAACATGATATTTCGATGATTTTTACAGTTTGTGGTTGGGTCCTGGGTGCCAATACACCCGAATCAATTTTTTCTTCTTCTGAATTTTCTTGGAAACAAACATGGCCTGGTGTTACACTTGTGCGAGAAGTTTTGTGGACGATTGACTTTTGGGTTATTTTGGGCAAAAGAAAACAAAATCAACACTGTATAAAAGTCACTGGCCTTGAAGTCAATCCGAGTCATTGGTTGGTGAAACTTTTTATACAAGTACTATAATACTATCATGTTAAAAAACCATTTTTTGCAATTTTTAAATAATTTTTTAATCTAGGTTCATTGGGACCCAAGATCCACTAGTATTTCCGCGGCGCAGTACAGACGCTACAAACATACTCCCTCTGTTCCTAAATATAAGTCCTTGTAGAGATTTTATTATGAACTACATACAGAGCAAAATGAATGAATCCACACTTTAAAATTCATCTACATACATACGTATGTAGTCCATAGTGAAATCTCTCCAAAGACTTATACTATTTAGGAACGGAGGGAGGGAGTACTAGCAAACTTTATGAGAGCAGAGGTTTTGGGGGCTTGCGGCTGTGGGTGAGTGCTTTTCATCGTGCACGCAGCACGCATGTCGACATGGAATCCGATTCGATTCTACTCCCCAGTAGTAATAATTGTGTCAAAACGAATCCGATCTGAAAAAACGAAAAGAAGGGAAACAAAGGAGAAAATAGGTAGGGAATATGGAGAGGTAGTGGAGCGCAATTTGCATCTCGACGAGTTTGTACGGGGGCGACGATGATAGGATGGGAGCATCATGGGCGTGGCCTCTGCTCGGCCGCACGGTCATCACTATACCTATTGTAGGAGCATCTTCAACGGCGCACACACACACACACACAAAAAGCATCCATTCGATCAAAAAACTGCTTTTTTGGGATAAAAAAAAAGGCTTCAACAACAGACCGAGCCTGCATTTCGACCAGTTTTTTTAGGCTATAGCCTATTGCCGTAAGATTGAGAAATATGAGTCATCTGAAATGGCGCGCTCCAAGCCGAGCCGCCGCTTCGCCCGCCAAAAAAAAACCTAGCCGCCAGTTGATGGACTTTCACTGCCGCCCGCGACATCTCATCTCGTCTCCGTGGTGGCCAATTCTGGTCGCCCCGAGTCCTGCCGCAACCCTGAAGACCGTTGCTGAGCTCCCGCGCGCCGCCGCCTAGTTTTAGCACTCCACCACCGGATCCGCCCACACTGCCATCACTGAGCTCCCGCCGTTGTTCCTGATAACCGTGCCACCGTCCCTGAAATTGCCCATCGCATGAGCTCCCGCTCGTCCTCGCCGTCGGATCCGCCTCCCGACCTCCCCGCCGCGGCGGTAAATATCTCCGAACTATGCACACGTTGCCGGATTTAATGCTACATATTTTTGTTTAAACGTTTAATTTTGGATGTTTGTTGTCCCTCACGAACTCATACCAACTGGCTTCTAGGACGCAAAAACTGAGAAGGAAACAAAAATTATACATAAACGCATACATAAATGGATAAGGATTAGGCAATGGTTGACTAACATTTATACACAGGCTAGGGCACACCCGGCGAAAATATATATACTTGCACGTCCAATGAAGTAATACAAAATAAATTGTCTCTGGGCGTTGTTGATTCTGGTTCATACGAGTGCATGATAAACCACCAACGCTTAAAAAAATTTAGACATTTACGTGTCCTGGCAATAGAGTTTAGTTTATCTCAATTACGATGGAGAATCCTGCATATATCGCAACAGAACAGGAATTTAGAACATTTATACAACGAGGACTTCATGGTTACCACACACGATAAAAGTATACACAGAAGCATGCATGCCTGGATGTTGAACGAAGTATACCACATTTTTACTGTCTGAAGTCAGTAACTCAAAATAAGCACCGCGTGTATGATATTTTTATTATTAGTATGATAATCTAAATGTAAGGTTGTTCACCCGATTAGTTCACTAGGATTCACGCGCCACAAGTTTCAAACTAGGGCCCTGAAAAAGTGACATGTTTCGCTGTAATTAGGCTGGCAAGTAGAGGATATGTTTGATGATGACAAAAATGATGATTAATAAACAGTAGAATTTTTGCTAGTATATATAATCTACGCTACCTCCTCGCCTATGCAAATTGGGAACGCGTTCTTCAATAGCAGCCACTTCTGAACGCAATAAGGGTGGTAGTAGTGCTTGCAGTCGAGGATCGTCGGGGTCTTGCCCTCGACGAAGTCCTCCAAACATATCTCACAATCGCGCCTGTCGGGCTGCCCCTGCTCCAGGTTCAGCGCTGTGTAGTTCATGGTCACAGCGATGCGATCTTCTCTGCATCCGCACCCCGCGCCGACGGTGGGTGCTCGATCTGCTGCTGCACGCGCCTCGTTGCCTTGCGCCGCCGTATGTAGCAAAAGACGACGAGGCAGACAACGATTGCTAAAACTATCCCTACGACTACCCAAAGCATGTCGCCCACCGACGCTCCTCCCGCCCGCTGGGAAGAGGGACCGGGGACGACGTCGATGCCCCTCGCCATAATGCATGAAAAAAGTATACAATAGAGCACTTTGGAGAAAAGTCTGAAGGAATTTTTTTAGGGCCTGAATGAGAGGGAAAATAGTATATATAATCTACGCTACCTCCTCGCCTCTGCAAGTTGGCCATGCGTTTTTCAATCGCAACCACTTCTGAACACAATGAGGGTGGTAGTAGTGCTCGCAGTCGAGGAGCGTCAGGGTCTCGCCCTCGACGAAGTCCTCCAAACAGATCTCACAATCGTGCCTGTCGGGCTGCCCCTGCTCCAGGTTCGGCGCCACGTAGTTCATGGTCCTCAGCGATGCGATCTTCTGTGCATCCGCACCCCGCGCCGGTGGTGGGTGCTCGATCTGCTACCGCGCACGCCTCGCTGCGTTGCGCACCTGTATGTAGAAAAAGACGTCGATTGCTAAAACTATCCCTACAACTACCCAGAGCATGTCGCCCACCGACGCTCCTTGCTACAACTTGCAGTTGCGGAGCTATGTTGAGGCGGAGGAGGGGGGGCAGTGCCCCCCTCCCCCCAGCTTTGGAGAAAAGTCTAAAGGAATTTTTTACGGGCCTGAATGAGAGGGAAAATAGTATATATAATCTACGCTACCTCCTCGCCTCTGCAAGTTGGGCATGCAATTTTCAATCGCAGCCACTTCTGAACACAATGAGGGTGGTAGTAGTGCTCGCAGTCGAGGAGCGTCAGGGTCTCGCCCTCGACAAAGTCCTCCAAACAGATCTCACAATCGCGCCTGTCGGGCTGCCCCTGCTCCAGGTTCAGCGCTGCGTAGTTCATGGTCCTCAGCGATGCGATCTTCTGTGCATCCGCACCCCGCGCCAGCAGTGGGTGCTCGATCTGCTGCTGCGCGCGCCTCTCTGCCTTGCACCGCCGTATGTAGAAAAAGACAACGAGGCAGACCACGATTGGTAAAACTATCCCTACAACTACCGAGAGCATGTCGCCCACTGACGCTCCTCCCGCCTGCTGGGAAGAGGGACCGGGGACGACGTCGATACCCCTCGCCATAATGCATGCGAAAAAGTATGCAAGAGAGCGGTGGCGGAGCTATGTTGAGGCGGCAGGGGGGACCCCACCCCGCCCCCTCCCCCAGCTTTGGAGAAAAGTCTGAAGGAATATTTTTTACGGGCGTGGATGAGAGGGAAAATAGTGTTTTGCCCCCTAGATCTTTGTCATTTACCTTTGTGATGCGGAGCATCCCTCGACCATCACCATGGACGGCTCACCACCACCGTAAGGACGGAGAGGACCGATGATGACAGCTCGCACACGCGCAATCGAAACCATGGTTAATTCTTTCCGCTTCGAACTTCATTCGGTTTCACATGAGTGTCGGGTTTTACCTCAAATGGATTTGTTGTGCCTTCTTAGGTACCAAGGACATGACCATGAAGAAGCCAGGAGGGAGACCCGAACATCTACGGAGAAAGAGGAGGAAGAAGGACTCGGAACGCACGAAGCCTCGGGAAGGGCCAAGCCCCCTGGACACCCCGGGTGCCCGGCCGCGTCGACCCCGGGTGCCCGGTCCCCGCCTGGGCGCCGCCCCAACCTGCCCCGGGTGCCCGGCCCCAAGGCCCCGGTGTGTTGGGGAACGTAGTAATTTCAAAAAATTTCCTACGCACACGCAAGATCATGGTGATGCATAGCAACGATAGGGGAGAGTGTTGTCCATGTACCCTCGTAGACCGACAGCGGAAGCGTTATCACAACGCGGTTGATGTAGTCGTACGTCTTCACGATCCGACCGATCAAGTACCGAACGTACGGCACCTCCGAGTTCTACACACGTTCAGCTCGATGACGTCCCTCGAACTCCGATCCAGCCGAGTGTTGAGGGAGAGTTTCGTCAGCACGACGGCGTGGTGACGATGATGATGTTCCACCGACGCAGGGCTTCGCCTAAGCTCCGCAACGGTATTATCGAGGTGTAATATGGTGGAGGGGCACCGCACACGGCTAAGAGATCTCAAGGATCAATTGTTGTCTCTGGGTGCCCCCCTGCCCCCGTATATAAAGGAGCAAGGGGGAGGCAGCCGGCCAAGGGGAGAGGCGCGCCATAGGGGGGAGTCCTACTCCCACCGGGAGTAGGACTCCTCCTTTCCTTGTGGGAGTAGGAGAAGGGAAGGGGGAAGGAGAAAGAAGGAAGGGTGCGCCCCCCTTCCCTAGTCCAATTCGGACCAGACCATGGGGAGGGGTGCGGCCACCTTTTGAGGCCTTTCTCTCCTTTCCCGTATGGCCCATTAAGGCCCAATACGAATTCCCGTAACTCTCCGGTACTCCGAAAAATAACCGAATCACTCGGAACCTTTCCGAAGTCCGAATATAGTCGTCCAATATATCGATCTTTACGTCTCGATCATTTCGAGACTCCTCGTCATATCCCCGATCTCATCCGGGACTCCGAACTCCTTCGGTACATCAAAACTCAATAAAACTGCCATCGTAACGTTAAGCGTGCGGACCCTACGGGTTCGAGAACTATGTAGACATGACCGAGACACGTCTCCGGTCAATAACCAATAGCGGGACCTGGATGCCCATATTGGCTCCCACATATTCTACGAAGATCTTTATCGGTCAGACCGCATAACAACATACGTTGTTCCCTTTGTCACCGGTATGTTACTTGCCCGAGATTTGATCGTCGGTATCTCGATACCTAGTTCAATCTCGTTACCGGCAAGTCTCTTTACTCGTTCCGTAACACATCATCCCGCAACTAACTCATTAATCACAATGCTTGCAAGGCTTATAGTGATGTGCATTACCGAGTGGGCCCAGAGATACCTCTCCGACAATTGGAGTGACAAATCCTACTATCAAAATACGCCAACCCAACAAGTACCTTTGGAGACACCTGTAGAGCACCTTTATAATCACCCATTTACGTTGTGACGTTTGGTAGCACACAAAGTGTTCCTCCGGTAAACGGGAGTTGCATAATCTCATAGTCAGAGGAACATGTATAAGTCATGAAGAAAGCAATAGCAACATACTAAACGATCGGGTGCTAAGCTAACGGAATGGGTCAAGTCAATCATGTCATTCTCCTAATGAGGTGACCCCGTTAATCAAATGACAACTCATGTCTATGGCTAGGAAACATAACCATCTTTGATTAACGAGCTAGTCAAGTAGAGGCATACTAGTGACACTCTGTTTGTCTATGTATTCACACATGTATTATGTTTCCGGTTAATACAATTCTAGCATGAATAATAAACATTTATCATGATATAAGGAAATATATAATACTTTATTATTGCCTCTAGGGCATATTTCCTTCAGTCTCCCACTTGCACTAGAGTCAATAATCTAGTTCACATCGCCATGTGATTTAACATCAATAATTCACATCACCATGTGATTAACACCCAAAGTTCACATTGTCATGTGACCAACACTCAAAGGGTTTACTAGAGTCAATAATCTAGTTCACATCGCTATGTGATTAACACCCAAAGAGTACTAAGGTGTGATCATGTTTTGATTGTGAGATAATTTTAGTCAACGGGTCTGTCACATTCAGATCCATAAGTATTTTGCAAAATGCTCTGCACGGAGCTACTCTAGCTAATTGCTCCCACTTTCAATATGTATCTAGACCTAGACTTAGAGTCATCTAGATTTAGTGCCAAAACTTGCATCGACGTAACCCTTTACGACGAACCTTTGTCACTTCCATAATCGAGAAACATATCCTTATTCCACTAAGGATAATTTTGACCACTGTCCAGTGATCTACTCCTAGATCACTATTATACTCCCTTGACAAAATTAGTGTAGGGTATACAATAGATCTGGTACACAGCATGGCATACTTTATAGAACCTATGGCTAAGGCATAGGGAATGACTTTCATTCTCTTTCTATCTTTTGCCGTGGTCGGGCTTTGAGTCTTTACTCAATTTCACACCTTGTAACACAGGCAAGAACTCTTTCTTTGACTGTTCTATTTTGAACTACTTCAAAATCTTGTTAAGGTATGTACTCATTGAAAAATGTATCAAGCGTCTTCATCTATCTCTATAGATCTTGATGCTCAATATGTAAGCAGCTTCACCAAGGTCTATCTTTGAAAAACTCCTTTCAAACACTCCTTTATGCTTTGCAGAATAATTCTACATTATTTCTGATTAACAATATGTCATTCACATATACTTATCAGAAATGCTGTAGTGCTCCCACTCACTTTCTTGTAAATACAGGCTTCACCGCAAGTCTGTATACAACTATATCCTTTGATCAACTTATCAAAGCATATATTCCAACTCCGAGATGCTTGCACCAGTCCATAGATGGATCGCTGGAGCTTGCATATTTTGTTAGCACCTTTAGGATTGACAAAACCTTCTGATTGCATCATATACAACTCTTCTTTAATAAGTCCATTAAGGAATGCAGTTTTGTTTATCCATTTGCCATATTTCATAAAATGCGGCAATTGCTAACATGATTCAGACAGACTTAAGCATAGATACGAGTGAGAAACTCTCATCGTAGTCAACACCTTGAACTTGTCGAAAAACCTTTTTGCGACAATTCTAGCTTTGTATATAGTAACACTACTATCAGCGTCCGTCTTCCTCTTGGCGATCCATTTATTCTCAATTGCTTGCCGATCATCGGGCAAGTCAACCAAAGTCCACACTTTGTTCTCATACATGGATCTCATCTCAGATTTCATGGCCTCAAGCCATTTTGCGGAATCTGGGCTCACCATCGCTTCCTCATAGTTCGTAGGTTCGTCATGGTCAAATAACATGACCTCCAGAACAGGATTACCGTACCACTCTGGTGTGGATCTCACTCTGGTTTACCTACGAGGTTTGGTAGTAACTTGATCTGAAGTTACATGATCATCATCATTAACTTCCTCACTAATTGGTGTAGAAGTCACAGGAACAGATTTCTGTGATGAACTACTTTCCAATAAGGGAGCAGGTACAGTTACCTCATCAAGTTCTACTTTCCTCCCACTCACTTCTTTCGAGAGAAACTCCTTCTCTAGAAAGGATCCATTTTTAGCAACGAATGTCTTGCCTTCGGATCTGTGATAGAAGGTGTACCCAACTGTCTCCTTTGGGTATCCTATGAAGACACATTTCTCCGATTCGGGTTTGAGCTTATCAGGATAAAACTTTTTCACATAAGCATCGCAACCCCAAAATTTTAAGAAACGACAACTTTGGTTTCTTGCTAAACCTCTGTTCATAAGGCGTCATTTCAACGGATTTTGATGGTGCCCTATTTAACGTGAATGCAGCTGTCTCTAATGCATAACCCCAAAACGATAGTGGTAGATCGGTAAGATACATCATATATCGCACCATATCTAATAAAGCACGATTACGACGTTCGGACACACCATTACACCGTGGTGTTCCAGGTGGCGTGAGTAGTGAAACTATTTCACATTGTTTTAACTGAAGGCCAACTCGTAACTCAAATACTCTTCTCCACGATCAGATCGTAGAAACTTTATTTTCTTCTTACGATGATTTTCCGCTTCACTCTGAAATTATATGAACTTTTCAAATGTTTCAGACTTCTGTTTCATTAAGTAGATATACCCATATCCGCTCAAATCATCTGTGAAGGTCAGAAAATAATGATACCTGCTACGAGCCTCAATATTCATCGGGCCACATACATCTGTATGTATGATTTCCAACAAATCTGTTGCTCTCTCCATAGTACCGGAGAACGGCGTTTTAGTCATCTTGCCCATGAGGCACGGTTCGCAAGCATCAAGTGATTCATAATCAAGTGATTCCAAAATCCCATCAGTATGGAGTTTCTTCATGCGCTTTACACCAATATGACCTAAACGGCAGTGCCACAAATAAGTTGCACTATCATTATTAACTTTGCATCTTTTGGCTTCAATATTATGATTATGTGTATCACTACGATCGAGATCCAACAAACCATTTTCGTTGGTGTGTATGACCATAGAAGGTTTTTATTCATGTAAACAGAACAACAATTGTTCTCTAACTTAAATGAATAACCGAATTGCAAAAAACATGATCAAATCATATTCATGCTCAACGCAAACACCAAATAACACTTATTTAGGTTCAACACTAATCTCGAAAGTATAGGGAGTGTGCGATGATGATCATATCAATCTTGGAACTACTTCCAACATACATCGTCACCTCGCCTTTTACTAGTCTCTGTTTATTCTGCAACTCCCGTTTTCGAGTTACTACTCTTTAGCAACTGAACCAGTATCAAATACTGAGGGGTTGCTATAAACACTAGTAAGTACACATCAATAACATGTATATCCAATATACCTTTGTTCACTTTGCCATCCTTCTTATCCACCAAATACTTGGGGCAGTTTCGCCTCCAGTGACCAGTCCCTTTGCAGTAGAAGCACTTAGTCTCAGGCTTAGGTACAGACTTGGGCTTCTTCACTTGAGCAGCAACTTGCTTGCCGTTCTTTTTGAAGTTTCCCTTCTATCCCTTTGCCCATTTCTTGAAACTAGTGGTCTTGTTAACCATCAACACTTGATGTTTTTCTTGATTTCTACCTTCGTCGATTTCAGCATCACGAAGAGCTCGGGAATTACTTTCGTCATCCCTTGCATATTATAGTTCATCACGAAGTTCTACTAACTTGGTGATGGTGACTAGAGAATTCTGTCAATCACTATTTTATCTGGAAGATTAACTCCCACTTGATTCAAGCGATTGTACTACCCAGACAATCTGAGCACATGCTCACTAGTTGAGCGATTCTCCTCCATCTTTTAGCTATAGAACTTGTTGGAGACTTCATATCTCTCAACTCGGGTATTTGCTTGAAATATTAACTTCAACTCCTGGAACATCTCATATGGTCCATGACGTTCAAAACGTCTTTGAAGTCCCGATTCTAAGCCGTTAAGCATGGTGCACTAAACTATCAAGTAGTCATCATATTGAGCTAGCCAAACGTTCATAACGTCTGCATCTGCTCCTGCAATAGGTCTGTCACCTAGCGGTGCATCAAGGACATAATTTTTCTGTGCAGCAATGAGGATAATCCTCAGACCACGGATCCAATCCGCATCTTTGCTACTAACATCTTTCAACATAATTTTTCTCTAGGAACATATCAAAAATAAACAGGGAAGCAACAACGCGAGCTATTGATCTACAACATAATTTGCAAAATATACTATCAGGACTAAGTTCATGATAAATTCAAGTTCAATTAATCATATTACTTAAGAACTCCCACTTAGATAGATATCCCTCTAATCATCTAAGTGATTACGTGATCCAAATCAACTAAACCATGTCCGATCATCACGTGAGATGGAGTAGTTTCAATGGTGAACATCACTATGTTGATCATATCTACTATATGATTCACGCTCGTGTTGGGAATCGTAGCATAATTTAAAATTTTCCTACGCTCACCAAGATGCATCTATGGAGTCTACTAGCAACGAGGGGAAAGGAGTGGATCTACATACCCTTGTAGATCGCGAGCGGAAGCGTTCCAATGAACGTGGATGACGGAGTCGTACTCGCCGTGATCCAAATCACCGATGACCGAGTGCCGAACGGACGGCACCTCCGCGTTCAACACACGTACGGTGCAGCAACGTCTCCTCCTTCTTGATCCAGCAAGGGGGAAGGAGAGGTTGATGGAGATCCAACAGCACGACGGCGTGGTGGTGGATGTAGCGGGTCTCCGGCAGGGCTTCGCCGAGCTTCTGCGAGAGAGAGAGAGGTGTTGCAGGGGAGGAGGGAGGCGCCCAAGGCTTAGATGTTGCTGCCCTCCCTTCCCCCCACTATATATAGGGCCAAGGGAGAGGGGGGGGCGCAGCCTTGCCCCTTCCTTCAAGGAAGGGTGCGGCCAGGGGGGAGTCCTTCCCCCCCAAGGCACCTCGGAGGTGCCTTCCCCCTTTAGGACTCTCCCTTGTTTCTTATCTCTTGCGCATGGGCCTCTTGGGGCTGGTGCCCTTGGCCCATATAGGCCAAGGCGCACCCCTTACAGCCCATGTGGCCCCCCGGGGCTGGTGGACCCCCTTGGTGGACCCCCGGACCCCTTTCGGCACTCCCGGTACAATACCGATAAAGCGCGAAACTTTTCCGGCGACCAAAATAAGACTTCCCATATATAAATCTTTACCTCCGGACCATTCCGGAACCTCTCGTGACGTCCGGGATCTCATCCGGGACTCCGAACAACTTTTGGGTTTCCGCATACATATATCTCTACAACCCTAGCGTCACCGGACCTTAAGTGTGTAGACCCTACGGGTTCGGGAGACATGCAGACATGACCGAGACGCCTCTCCGGTCAATAACCAACAGCGGGATCTGGATACCCATGTTGGCTCCCACATGTTCCACGATGATATCATCGGATGAACCACGGTGTCGAGGATTCAATCAATCCGTATGCAATTCCCTTTGTCAATCGGTATGTTACTTGCCCGAGATTCGATCATCGGTATCCCAATACCTTGTTCAATCTCGTTACCGGCAAGTCTCTTTACTCGTACCGCAATGCATGATCCCGTGACTAACGCCTTAGTCACATTGAGCTCATTATGATGATGCATTACCGAGTGGGCCCAGAGATACCTCTCCGTTTACACGGAGTGACAAATCCCAGTCTCGATCCGTGCCAACCCAACAAACACTTTCGGAGATACCCGTAATGCACCTTTATAGTCACCCAGTTACGTTGTGACGTTTGGCACACCCAAAGCACTCATACGGTATCCGGGAGTTGCACGATCTCATGGTCTAAGGAAAAGATACTTGACATTGGAAAAGCTCTAGCAAACGAAACTACACGATCTTTTATGCTATGCTTAAGTTGGGTCTTGTCCATCACATCATTCTCCTAATGATGTGATCCCGTTATCAATGACATCCTATGTCCATAGTCAGGAAACCATGACTATCTGTTGATCAACGAGCTAATCAACTAGAGGCTTACTAGGGACAGGTTGTGGTCTATGTATTCACACATGTATTACGATTTCCGGACAATACAATTATAGCATGAATAAAAGACTATTATCATGAACACAGAAATATAATAATAACCATTTATTATTGCCTCTAGGGCATATTTCCAACAGCTCGACCTTTCGGTCTCCGTGTTCCGAGGCCATATCTGTTATATGCTAGGCTCGTTAAGTTTAACCTGAGTATTCCGCGTGTGCAACTGTTTTGCACCCGTTGTATTTGAACGTAGAGTCTATCACACCCGATCATCACGTGGTGTCTCAGCACGAAGAACTTTCGCAACGGTGCATACTCAGGGAGAACACTTATACTTTGATAATTTAGTGAAGGATCATCTTATAATGCTACTGTCAAACAAAGCAAGATAAGATGCATAAAGGATTAACATCACATGCAATCAATATAAGTGATATGATATGGCCATCATCATCTTGTGCTTGTGATCTCCATCTCCGAAGCACCGTCATGGTCACCATCGTCACCGGCGCGACACCTTGATCTCCATCGTAGCATCGTTGTCGTCTCGCCAACTTATTGCTTTTACGACTATCGCTACCGCTTAGTGATAAAGTAAAACTATTACATGGCGATTGCATCTCATACAATAAAGCGACAACCATATGGCTCCTGCCAGTTGCCGGTAACTCGGTTACAAAACATGATCATCTCATACAACACATTATATCACATCATGTCTTGACCATATCACATCACAACATGCCCTGCAAAAACAAGTTAGACGTCCTCTACTTTGTTGTTGCATATTTTACGTGGCTGCTACGGGCTTAGAAAGAACCGTTCTTACCTACGCATCAAAACCACAACGATAGTTTGTCAAGTTGGTGCTGTTTTAACCTTCGCAAGGACCGGGCGTAGCCACACTCGGTTCAACTAAAGTGAGAGAGACAGACACCCGCCAGTCACCTTTAAGCAACGAGTGCTCCGAACGGTGAAACCAGTCTCGCGTAAGCGTACGCGTAATGTCGGTCCGGGCCGCTTCATCTCACAATACCGCTGAACCAAAGCATGACATGCTGGTAAGCAGTATGACTTATATCGCCCACAACTCACTTGTGTTCTACTCGTGCATAGCATCAACGCATAAAACCAGGCTCGGATGCCACTGTTGGGGAACGTAGTAATTTCAAAAAATTTCCTACGCACATGCAAGATCATGGTGATGCATAGCAACGAGAGGGGAGAGTGTTGTCCACGTACCCTCGTAGACCGACAGCGGAAGCGTTATCACAACGCGGTTGATGTAGTCGTACGTCTTCACGATCCGACCGATCAAGTACCGAACGTACGGCACCTCCGAGTTCTACACACGTTCAGCTCGATGACGTCCCTCGAACTCCGATCCAGCCGAGTGTTGAGGGAGAGTTTCGTCAGCACGACGGCGTGGTGACGATGATGATGTTCCACCGACGCAGGGCTTCGCCTAAGCTCCGCAACGATATTATCGAGGTGTAATATGGTGGAGGGGGGCACCGCACACGGCTAAGAGATCTCAAGGATCAATTGTTGTCTCTGGGGTGCCCCCCTGCCCCCGTATATAAAGGAGCAAGGGGGAGGCAGCCGGCCAAGGGGAGAGGCGCGCCATAGGGGGGAGTCCTACTCCCACCGGGAGTAGGACTCCTCCTTTCCTTGTGGGAGTAGGAGAAGGGAAGGGGGAAGGAGAAAGAAGGAAGGGTGCGCCCCCCTTCCCTAGTCCAATTCGGACCAGACCATGGGGAGGGGTGCGGCCACCTTTTGAGGCCTTTCTCTCCTTTCCCGTATGGCCCATTAAGGCCCAATACGAATTCCCGTAACTCTCCGGTACTGCAAAAAATAACCGAATCACTCGGAACCTTTCCGAAGTCCGAATATAGTCGTCCAATATATCGATCTTTACGTCTCGATCATTTCGAGACTCCTCGTCATATCCCCGATCTCATCCGGGACTCCGAACTCCTTCGGTACATCAAAACTCAATAAAACTGTCATCGTAACGTTAAGCGTGCGGACCCTACGGGTTCGAGAACTATGTAGACATGACCGAGACACGTCTCCGGTCAATAACCAATAGCGGGACCTGGATGCCCATATTGGCTCCCACATATTCTACGAAGATCTTTATCGGTCAGACCGCATAACAACATACGTTGTTCCCTTTGTCACCGGTATGTTACTTGCCCGAGATTTGATCGTCGGTATCTCGATACCTAGTTCAATCTCGTTACCGGCAAGTCTCTTTACTCCTTCCGTAACACATCATCCCGCAACTAACTCATTAGTCACAATGCTTGCAAGGCTTATAGTGATGTGCATTACCGAGTGGGCCCAGAGATACCTCTCCGACAATTGGAGTGACAAATCCTAATATCGAAATACGCCAACCCAACAAGTACCTTTGGAGACACCTGTAGAGCACCTTTATAATCACCCATTTACGTTGTGACGTTTGGTAGCACACAAAGTGTTCCTCCGGTAAACGGGAGTTGCATAATCTCATAGTCAGAGGAACATGTATAAGTCATGAAGAAAGCAATAGCAACATACTAAATGATCGAGTACTAAGCTAACGGAATGGGTCAAGTCAATCATGTCATTCTCCTAATGAGGTGATCCCGTTAATCAAATGACAACTCATGTCTATGGCTAGGAAACATAACCATCTTTGATTAACGAGCTAGTCAAGTAGAGGCATACTAGTGACACTCTGTTTGTCTATGTATTCACACATGTATTATGTTTCCGGTTAATACAATTCTAGCATGAATAATAAACATTTATCATGATATAAGGAAATATATAATACTTTATTATTGCCTCCAGGGCATATTTCCTTCACGGTGCCCGGCCGATCGCCCAGCTGCTGCCTGGGCCGCACCCCGGGTGCCCGACCCCATGGCCCCGGCCGCCTACCTGGGCCGGTCCAGCTCGCCCCGGGTGCCCGGGCTCTCATCCCCCGGGTGCCCGCCCCCCTGCAGCCGGTCTTCGGCCCCCCGGGTGCCCGGGCCACTACCCCCGGGTGCCCGGGCCACTACCCCCGGGTGGCCGGCCTCCCCCACCTAGCGCTGACTTGGGCCGCCCCGGGTGCCCGGCCCTCCTACAGTCGCAGCCCGGTGCGTCCCTGACCACCCCGGGTGCCCGGGCCTCACACCCCCGGGAGCCCGGACACCTCCAGCTGTGCCTGCGTGCACTATGGGCATAATGACCCTTGTACCCCTCTTTCCCTCATATTTCGTCCCTAGGCTATAAGTACTCTCCCCCTATCTCATTTAGAGGATAGCAAAGTACATGTGAGATATTCAGAGAGCTTTGCTCATCTTCCTCCTCTTGGAGATTATGTCCTCCTAAGGGAGAAGATCCTCTTGTGGATATCAAGACCCCATCTAGGGAAGGATCCCCATCATAGGATCATCAAGACTTCTCTCCTCATAGGATTGGGATGAACTAGTACCTTGTATATTTCCTTTGTTGTCCTTGGATTCATTGTGACCTCTTGTGTGTTGTTGGATCTAGCATATGTGTGATTGGATCTAGTCAATTTGAGTGTTTCCCCTCTCTTGTGTTCTTCGTGTTCTTGGGGATTTCCCCTTCAATTCGTGAAAGATCTCCACATAGGGTTCCACCCTACAACATCTTGGTATCATGAGCCAAGGTTTCTCACGAAATTGGAGCCCCCCTTCTTGTTCTCTAGGCTAATTTTGTTGTGTTCTTCCCCAATTTCAAAAATTCCCCACCAAAAATAGCCCCAATTTTTTTTGTATTTGTTGGTTTGACGAGGTTTTGTTGGATTTGATCCATGGATTTGCTTGGTTTCAAGTGGATCTAGCCTTCCTCCATCCATCTCCACCTTTCCCTCCACGAAATCCACCAATTTCTTCCATTTTCCCATGAATTTCCGCCCAAATCCGTGACATCCGGGCACCCGGACCTCAAACCCCGGGCACCCGGACCCCCCACGCAACCCCGCTGACCCCCCCGGTGCCCGCACCCCGAGCCCCGGGCACCCGCACCCCCGGGCTGTTTTCCCCGGACCATCCCGGGTGCCCGCACCTTCCACCCCCGGGCACCCGCACCTCCCAGTTTCAGCTCACCGACCAAAACCGTTTCGGCCATAACTTTCACTCCTGGAGTCCGATTTTGACCTTCTTTAGCTCGTTGAGTAGCTATTGACATCCCCCATCCATCTAGATAGGTTCCAACACCATTTGACTCCATCATAAATTCCGGCATTTTGGCATCTTTGCCTAGGCCATCCACCATATCATCCGCAAAACCACCATAGCTTTCCGCAATCTAACCTATTTTTGATCCTTATAGCATGTGTGGTTGCTTGAGTGGTGACTTGAGTCTCCTAAGGTGTTTCGGCTACTTAGGGACGGTTGCTTCGTCATCAACCACCACCACCATTTCCGCATTGTTAACTCCGGAACCACCTACGCATTCCGCTACCACCATTTGACATTTTCCTTTGAGATTTTGAGTTTGCGGTTTTTTTCCGTTTCCTAGGGTGTTTCAGCTAACTAGGAATGGTTCGACATCGACAACACCGCCGCTCACCTTCGACAAGGATACGACATTGACCACTTCGCCATTTTGACAACCTAACCGTAAGCAAGAACTGTAACCTCTATATCATCTTGGTATCGTGGTATCCCATCACTGTACATTCTTGCCATTACATTGTTAACCCCTTAGCCCATTTTGCGTCACTTGCCTATCGAGACTAACCTTTGAGTATTGCCGGCAACGTTACTTGTGCACATTAGTGATTCGTACCTTCCATTGCATACATACCATATCATATTGGTATCATCTTGGTATCATCATATCATCCCTTGTGTCACAAGATTGTTCCCGCATATACACAATTGATATCTTGGTTTGTGCATTTCGCATAGTGGCCATATCAAAAAAAGAGAGAAGGGAATAAGCTTTTAAGCAAAAGAAAAAAGCTTTTAAGCAAAAAGAGAGCAAAGAAGCTTGTAAGCAAGAGCCATAGCATCATACCACATTGCACATAAGATTGTCATATCCAATCATCTTGGATCATCTTGAGAAGAACACCAGGGACATCATACACATAGCATACTTGGGATAGAAAGCTCATACATTTTGCATCTTATAGGTTGTGCACAAGTGTCGTATCCGCCTATTGAGCAATCGTGCGAGCGTCTCTCTTGAGTTGTGCAACACGAGCGTTTTCCGTGGATTCCACATTTTGTGCTCATTCCTTGGTTGCACGACCCCATTTATCTATCCATGTGTGTGTTTCCGCGTGCCACATATTGCTATTGGTCTACTTGTTTCACTTGCGAATTTGTGAATCTTTTCCAACATTATTGACTCTTGCTAACATTTTGCATCAAATTTTTGTGCCACTATCCTCACCGAGCTTCACCATAAGCCTTACTTGTGTAGGTGTGAGAATTGACAAGATCCGGTACCAATTGTGCTATTTCCTTGATACATTATTGAGTGATCATTGATCCATCTTCAATATTGGATAAGGTACATTGGTCTAGTTATGTTGAGGCGGGGAGGGGGGGGGCGTGGCCTCCTCCCCCCAGCTTTGGAGAAAAGTCCGAAGGAATTTTTTTAGGGCCTGAATGAGAGGGAAGATAGTATATATAATCTACGCTACCTCCTCGCCTCTGCAAGTTGGGCATGCATTTTTCAATCGCAACCTATGAACACAATGAGGGTGGTAGTATGCTCGCAGTCGAGGAGCGCCAGGGTCTCGCCCTCGACGAAGTCCTCCAAACAGATCTCACAATCGCGCCTGTCGGGCTGCCCCTGCTCCAGGTTCGGCGTTGCGTAGTTCATGGTCCTCAGCGATGCGATCTTCTGTGCATCCGCACCCTGCGCAGGTGGTGGGTGCTCGATCTGCTGTTGCGCATGCCTCGCTGCCTTGCGCCGCTGTATGTAGAAAAAGACGACGATTGTTAAAACTATCCCTACGACTACCCAGAGCATGTCGCCCACCGACGCTCCTCGCTACAACTTGCAGTTGCGAAGCTATGTTGAGGCGGGGGGGGGGGGAGGGCAGTGCCCCCCTCCCCCCAACTTTGAAGAAAAGTTTGAAGGAATTTTTTTGGGCCTGAATGAGAGGGAAAATAGTATATATATAATCTACGCTACCTCCTCGCCTCTGCAAGTTGGGCATGCGTTTTTCAATCGCAGCCACTTCTAAACACAATGAGGGTGGTAGCAGTGTTCGCAGTCGAGGAGCGTCAGAGTCTCGCCCTCGACGAAGTCCTCCAAACAGATCTCACAATCGCGCCTGTCGGGCTGCCCCTGCTCCAGGTTCGGCGCTGCGTAGTTCATGGTCCTCAGCGATGCGATCTTCTGTGCATCCGCACCCGGCGCCAGCGGTCGGTGCTCGATCTGCTGCTGCGCGCGCCTCTCTGCCTTGTACCGCCGTATGTAGAAAAAGACGACGAGGCAGACCACGATTACTAAAACTATCCCTACAACTACCCAGAGCATGTCGCCCACTGATGCTCCTCCCGCCCGCTGGGAAGAGGGACCGGGGACGACGTTGATACCCCTCGCCGTAATGCATGCGAAAAAGTATACAAGAGAGCGGTGGCGGAGCTATGTTGAGGCGGCGGTCGGGGGGGGGGGGGGACCCCACCCCACCCCCTCGCCAGCTTTGGAGAAAAGTCCGAAGGAATTTTTTTTACGGGCGTGGATGAGAGGGAAAATAGTGTTTTGCCCCCTGGATCTTTGTCATTTAACTTTGGCC
Source organism: Triticum aestivum (assembly GCF_018294505.1). Taxonomy (NCBI): domain Eukaryota; kingdom Viridiplantae; phylum Streptophyta; class Magnoliopsida; order Poales; family Poaceae; genus Triticum; species Triticum aestivum. Next base: position 5,813,730 of record NC_057805.1, read on the forward strand.
CCCCAATGGTTTTCTTCCAGCTCCACCACTGCCCCCGCCGAATCGTCATGTTTCACGTGGTTTTGAAAATACGAGTATATCCAGTTTTAGGCCTGCTGTAAAAGCAGACAATATTTTGGCTACCTAAAACTCTAATGTTCACAGCCAAAGTTGTTTTTAGGTAGCCAAATTTTTGGTCTAGTACAGTTGAAGATGCTCGAATCTGGGCTAGGTGTGCTTGTGAATGTGAATGCTTTAATATGATGGTTGGACACGTCGGTGAAGCTGGGTCAGCTCCATGCGCCCTTCACCACGGACGGGGACGCCCCGCTTGGCAGGTAGGCAAGCCTCCAAGCTGGTCCAATAGAGAGCGACACAAGTAGATGAACAACAAGGACGGACGGACGGTGACCAGTTGCTGCACGATGGCCTGTTTGGATACTCTAACTCGGTTAGAGGTTAGAGTTAGATTCTAACCCTGAACTAACTCTGAACTAACTCTAACCAAAGAGATGTTTGGATGACAGGGTTAGATTGACAATAAATGCCATTTCTCAATCATTTGACTACTTTAGGCGAGCCCTGACTGAGAGCTGTGCTGGCGGCAGACGGGGACGCGCCCGGCAAGGAGCCGCGCTGGCTTATCACGCAACCCATCGGCCGAATCCGCCGTCCCAACGCAAGGAGCCGCGACTGCTTACCGGCGGGCGGACGGGCCGCGGGGAGACGAGGGGGTTGGAACGGGAGGATAGGGCGGGGCTGCTTACCGGCGGTGGACGGGAGTGCGGATACGGCGAGGCGCCTTCACGGGCAGTGCGAGAGGGAGGGAGGGAAAGGACGAGAAGCTTCAAGGAAGTGGGGAGGGATCTGCTGCGAGAAGAGCGGGAGAAAAAAAAAAATTTAGTGGTCCCTAGAAGAACTAACACAAATAAGCACCTCTTGAGAATGTTTTTGGATTAGTTGAGTCTAAACTAACCCAAACTAACTCTAACTATGGAATCCAAACAGGGCCGATGAGTCGAGGCGAGAACGTGGCCTGCACGAGACCCTACCCTACTGGCCGGCCGGCACGCGGCACGACTCCCGAACTAGCCCAGGCAACTTGTTGTGCCGACAACGCCGTCCAAGTTTACTACTCCTACATGGAGCTATCCAGCTGCCGACATGACCGACCTCCCCTTGTATCATCACAACCAAGATAGAGAGATACTGCTACTTGGACCGTGCAAAGCGCTAGGCGTCCCCCAGACTCGTGCATGCAGTTCTTCGGTTTCCACTAATACTCACTCCGTCTCAAAATAAGTGCTTTAACCTTAGTACAACTTCATAGTAAAGTTAGTATAAAGTTAGGACACTTATTTTAGGACGGAGGGAGTAGTAAAAAATGAACACTTTTTTTTCGAGGGAATGCCATCATGGCTGGCTACTTTAGCGCATTGGTAAAACTGTTACATCGTTTGCAAGGGCCCCCCTGCTAGGAAATCTTCGGGGCTCGTCAACCCGATTACAAGAAGAATTATCATCAGAAACAAATTTAGCTGAAAGACGGGCTGCTCCATCCGCTCCACGGAAACAACGAATAAAATGAACGCCGCAAGTCATCCCAGCCATCATGAAGCAATGGATGCCAATTTGCCTGACGGCGGCAACAAGAGCCGATGGTCACAAGGTATTCCCATCAAACTACTAATACCGTGGTGCACTGCAATTAAAATTAGCACAATTTTCCCTCAAGTGAAGTAACATGAATCCCGACGGTTCCTTGTTACGTTGCTCGCCTCAGTTTTCATGTCAATTGACTCGTATGTTCTTCCACCACCGTGCAAGAATCTCCGCTGATTGAGCTTGAAGGAATGTATCATCTTATGTTGTTTGACACACGAGGGCATGGTTAGTTCCCGAGGCCTCCCATTTCAAGATAGTGTAATCCATTGGATAGAGCATTTGGACAACGAGATGGCAACGGAAGAGATGTCATATCCTTCAAAGCTAGCTAGTCGTGCAATTGAAGCAGATGAAGGAGAGGCAGATGGTATTATATATCCATAAGAGTAGAGGCTCAATTATTCCACCAAGATTGTATGCAGTGTCGAATTGAATGTGGTGGGTGAAATTGTGGTCGCGCATCTATGAAGTCCGCACATCACATGTGAGTGCTGAAAAACGAACTCAAATCATGAAAGACAAGTAATGTTGGGACAATAAATGACATATCGTTTGATCCATTCCATTTTATGGAAGATATACATAATCATCGAAAGTGATTGATAAGATGATCTGGCAATAACGTGGCCTGCACGAGAACGTGACTGGTGGCACCCTACCTAGGCGGTCGGCACGTGGCACGACTCCGGAACTAGCGGAGGCAACGTGTTGTGCCAACAACGCCATCCAAGTTTACTAACGGCGGGCCACGACTTGGCTGGTCCGCCCATAGGCCAGCCGCCGACACGTACCTCCCCCTCTCTTCTCGTCCCCGTCGCATCAGGTCCAAGATAGAGAGAGAGAGAGAGAGAGAGAGATACTGCTACTTGGACCGTGCAAAGCGCTAGGCGTTCCCCAAACGCTACCCGCTTGTCGCATGCAATTCTTTGGTTTCTACTAATGTAAAAAGAACTGAAAAAGGATTACTTGTCATAACAAGAGCCAATGATCACATGGTATTCCCGTCAAATTACTAATATCGTGGTCCATCACATTTAAATTGGTACAATTTTTCCTCAAGAAAGGTGCCACCTATCCTGACTGTTCCTTGATACGTTGTTCGTCTCAACACTCATGCTAATTGACTCGAATATCTCTCCATTGAATCGGGACACTCTCATCTGGCTAAGCATGATGCCAAACACCATCTTATGTTGTTTGACACATAAAGGCATGGTTAGTACCCGTGGCATCTCATTTCAAGGTACTGTGATGCATTGGATTGAGCATTGGACAACGAGATGACAGCGAAAGAGATGGCATATCCTCCAAAGCTAGCTAGCCATGTAGTTGAAGTAGATGAAGGAGAGGCGCATGATGTCCATGAGAGTAGAGGCTTATTCCACGAAGTTATGTATGTAGTGTCGAATTGAAAGTGGTGGGTGAAATTATGACCCCGTATCTATGAAGTCTGCACAACACGCAGAGTGTTGAAAAATGAAATCAAATCAAGAAAGATACCAATAGCCTGATCTCACAACTAAAATTGACACCATTTCTCCTGAAGAGAAGCTGCATGTATCCCGATGTTCTTCGAAATGCTTCTCGTCTCAGTATGCATGCTAATTGACCTAGACATCCTTCCACTGAAGTGCGACATTCTTGTCTTACTGAGCTATTAGGCGAGCAAGGTCTTGTGTTGTGTGACAACCAAGGGCATGTTTAGTTCATGAGGCCTCTCATTTCAAGATAGTGTAATCCATTGGATAGATATTGGACAACGAGATGACAGTAGAAGAGATGGCATATCCTTAGCTAGTCGTATAGTTGAAGCAGATGAAAGAGGCGAATGATATTATATATCCATTAGAGTAGAGGATTATTCCATGAAGATATGTATGTAGTGTCGAACTGAATATGGTGGGTGAAATTGTGACCATGTATCTATGAAGTCCGCACATCGCACGTGAGTGTTGAAAAACAAACTCAAATCATGAAAGATGACTAATGTTGGGACAATAAATGACACATCGTCTGATTCCATCCATTTTATAGAAGATATATACATAATAATTGACAGTGATTGAAAAGATGATCTGGCGAGAACCCCCTCTCCTTTTATTACTCTCTTGATCTTTTGCATTCGTTAGCTGATCATTTCTACATAACTTGTTCAGTGTTCACAACAAGAGCCACTGATCACATGGAACTCCCATGAAATTACTAATACCGCGGTCCATCACATTTAAAATTAGCATCATTTTTCCTCAAGAAAAGTGGCAGGTATCTTGGCTGTTGTTCGATGAGTTGCTCGTCTATATATTCATGCCAATTGACTAAGGCATGCCTCCATTGCAGTGCAACGTGCTTGTCTGGTTGAGCTATTTGCAAAGCAATATCGTCTTATGTTGTTTGACACAGAAGGGCTCCGTTTGTTCCCGAGACCTCTCATTTCAAGACAATGCAAATGCATGGGACAACAAGACGACAACGGAAGAGAGATATCATATCTTTCAAAGCTAGCTAGTCATGTAGTTGAAGCAGATGGAGGAGAGGCAGGTGGTATTATATATATACATCGTCATAGTAGAGGCTTATTCTGTGGGTTGAGCATTGGACGATGAGATGACAACGGAAGAGAGATATCACATCCTTCAAAGCTAGCTAATTGTGTAGTTGAAGCAGATGAAGGAGAGGCAGATGCTATTATATATCCATGAGAGTAGAGGCTTGCTCTGTGAAGATATGTATGTAGTGTCGAATTAAATGTGGTGCGTGAAATTGTGATCATGTATCTATCAAGTATGCACAACATCATCAGAGTGTTGAAAAATGAACCCAAATCAAGAAAGATAGCTAATGTTGGACAATAAATACATATAGTTTGATTCCTTCCATTTTATAGAGGATAAATATAATCATTCGAAAGTGATTGAAAAGATGATCCAGCGAAAATCCTCTCTCTTTTTATTGCTATCTTGGTCTTTTGCAGTCGTTAGCTAAGCATGTCTACCGAACATCTCCAATGCATGTCCACTCCCCATTCTTTTCTGCATTCCTTCTAGATCACTGAAGGGGTTGTGTAGGATGTTTTGCATGCATGAAAGTAATCTAAAATAGCCAAGGTCAGCAAAGATACATCTACTATTTCGAAAAATTCAAAACAACATGTAGCTAATAATATATGCCTGATTCACATTGTAATTTAACATTCGTTTTGTACAAACGAGGGTTTCTAAATTAGACTCCACTTGGTATATGGTTCGGCAAAAGAATCGAGATCAAAAGTTACCAACATTAATATGTGAGTCACCAGACAATAGTATTTATCATCTTAAACGCGATATTACACTCCACTATGTTATGAGCCAACAATTCACGAGTTGCAAGTAGTCATGCACTTTACAACCAGACCACTTGAACAACCAGTTACCTATGTCGGTGTCGTGGTAAAAACTATAACATCGATGGTCAGGTGTGTATAGTGCCATCGTGGTAACCAGTAACTTGAACCTACAAATTTGGCAATTAACTACCCCTGACTCCAAAACCAGGGCGTAGTTTGACCATTCAAATTCATGCTTCGACAGTAAATATCTTGTACAATATTTAGTCAATGGTTACAAAATCATAATCTTGCGGAAGTGCTTTTGAGGATGAATTTAACGATTGATGAGGTTATCTCCCACCACGTAGACCCATGGTGACCTGAAACCCAACAGAGGCCATGGATGCCCAAGCCCACGTCCAACATGTTTCAGGATAACATAAGCACATAAAGGTTTTAGTCACTCGATATGGGTTACCCGCATGGAGATTTCCGTCACTCGGCTCAGATTGAAAAGGGAGTATCCTCACTCGGACGGACCTCACTCGGATCAAAGCAACCCAATGGCTAGAAGCATTAATTGAGAGCTACCGCTACTTGGACCGTGCAAAATGCTAGGCATCCCCCATACGCTACTCGCTCGGGCATGCGATTCTTTGGTTTGTACTAACAGTAAAAAAGAGAGGATTACTTGTCACAACAAGATCCAATGATCATATGGTATTCCCATCAAATTATTAATAACATGGCCCATCACAATTGAAAGTAGCACCGTTTTCCCTCAAGAAAAGTACCAGGTGTCCTTGCCGTACCTCAGTATGTTATTCGTATCATTATTCATGTTAATTTGACTCGTGCATTCTTTCGTCACAGTGCAACTCGGTCTGAGTGAGCATAGTGCAAAGTATCATCTTATGTTGTTTTACACAGAAGGGCATGGTTAGTTCCCGATGCCTCTCATTTCAAGATGGTGTGATGTGTTGAACACTGGAGGACTCAGATGGCAGAGGGAGAGATATCATATCCTTCAAAGCTAGCTAGTTGTGTAGTTGAAGCGGATGGCGGAGATGCTAATGATATTATATACTCATGAGAGTAGAGGCTTATTCCATGAAGATATGTATGTAGTGTCGAATTGAATGTGGTGTGTGAAATTGTGATCCCATATCTATAAAGTCTGCACAACACATAGAGTGTTAAAAAATGAACTCAAATCAAGAAATATAGCTAATGTTGGGACAAGAAATACATGTCGTTTGATTCCTTCCATTTTCAAGAAGATATACTTAATCATTTGAACTGATTGAAAAGATGATCCGATGAGAAGTCTATCTCTTTTTGTTACTCTCTCAGTCTTTTGTATTCATTAGCTGATCATTTCTACCGAACATCTCCAATGTAAGTCAATTCCCCATTCCTTTTTGCATTCTTTTCACCCCACCGAAGGGGTTGTGTAGGACGTTTTGCACGCATGAAAGTAATCCAAATAGCGAAGGTCAGCAAAGATACATCTGCTATTTTGAAAACTCAAAATGTTATGTAGCTAATAATATACACCCCCTTATTCACATTGTATTTTTACCATTCGTTTTGTATAGATTAGACCCCACTTTGTATGTTTGGCAAAAGAATCAAAAGTTACCAACATTAATATGTGAGTTATCAGGCAGTATATTCAGATATTCATGAAGTATTTATCATCTTAAACATTATACTCACTTTAGTATGTTTTGAGCCAAGCTGTCCACAAGTAGGGTGCAGAGGACATCCGCCACCTACTATCCGTGTGCACACATGCACTAGACCTATGGAACCGTCTTGGGGTGATTCAGATTGTTGATCAAGCATTCAAGCTCCGACTGTAAACAGATTGAGTTCGACAATCTTCGAACACATCCTCTCTCTTCTAGATGAACATCTGGTTATACACCCAAGGTTGAATTTGAAGCAAGTGATAGCAGCCGGAGGCTGGTACTTGTGGTGGATCGAGAGATAAATTACTCACAATGATTCGATCCCGCCAGGAGACAAAGGGGCCGCGACTTGGCCGGTCCGCCCATTCGCCAGCTGCCGACATGTGACCTCCCTCCCCCCTATCTCAGCACTATGGTTGATGTCTCCGACCAGGGTTTAACGTCCCACTCTCGGGGTTTTCTCCTATAAAGCAAAGCGCACGGGGGGGGGGGGTGGCTTCTAATTCCCCTCCCCGTCTCGTTTTTTATTCCCGTCCCCGTCGCATCGCATCCAAGATAGAGAGAGATACTGCCACTTGGACCGTGCAAAACGGTAGGTGTCCCCCAAACGCTACTCGCTTGCGCATGTAAATCTTTGGTTTCTACTAAAGTAATAGCAAAAAGAAGGAAATATTTTTTTGAGGGAATGTCATCATGGCTACTATATTGAGTTATTACCAAAAGAAAATTCAGCTAAAAGATGGGCTACTCCATTCGTTCCATGAAAACGGTGCATAAAATGAACACCAAGAATCATGCCAGCCTTGATGAAGCAGTACTGATTTGGCAAGAGTCAACGGTCACATGGTATTCTCGTCAAATTACTAATACCGTGGTCCACCACAATAAAAATTGGCACCATTTCTCGTCAAGAGAAGTGACATTTATCCTGACTGTTCCTCGATACGTTGCTTGTCTCGATTTTCATGGCAATTGACTCGTACGTTCTTCCATCACTGTGCAAGAATCTCATATGACTAAGCTTGCTATATAGTATCATCTTATGTTTTTTGACAAACAAGGGCATGGTTAGTTCCCGAGGCCTCTCATTTCAAGACAGTGTAAATGCATTGGATTGAGCATTTGAAAACAAGATGACAACGGGGGAGAGATATCATCATGTCCTTCAACGCTAGCTAGTCATGCAATTGAAGCAGATGAAGGAGAGGCGGATGATATTATATATCCATGAGAGTAGAGGCTTATTCGACAAAGATATGTATGTAGTGTCGAACTGAATGTGGTGGGTGAAATTGTGATCACGTATATATGAAGTCTGTGGAACACGCAGAGTGTTGAAAAACGAACTCAAATCGGCTAATGTTGGGACAATAATGACATGATTCCTTCCATTACAGAAGATATACATAATAATCGACAATGATTGAAAAGATGATCTGGTGAGAACCCCCTCTCTTTTTATTGCTCTCCCGGTCTTTTGCAGTCATTAGCTGAGCATGTCTACCAAACACCTCCAATGTATGTGTGCCCCCAATTCCTTTCCACGTTCTTTTTGCCGAAGGGGTTGTGTAGGACGTTTTGCATGAATGAAAGTGATCCGAAGCAAAGATTCATCTACTATTTCAAAAATTCAAAACGTTATGTAGCTAATAATATATGCCTTATTCACATTATTATTTTTACCGTTCATTTTGTATAGATGAGGGTTTCAAATTAGACCCCACTTTGCTATGTTTTGACGAAATAATCAAGATCAAAAGTTACCAACATTATATGCGATTCATCAAACAGTATATTCACAAAATATTTATCAACTTCAACAATATATCTCACTTAAATATGTTAGGAGCCAATAATTCACGAGTTACTAGGTTATCCACAAGTCGTCATCAATTTTACGACTATAAAATATTTTTTAAAGCGGGTACCTATCTCGACATTGTGGTAAAAACTACAACATGGATGGTGGGGTGTCAGTATCAATGCCATGGTGGTAACTAGTAACTTGAACCTAAATGATTAGGTGACTAAATTAATGCTATTATGGTATTTTTAACTTGGGTAGCCGATTAACTACTCCCTTTTACTCCAAAAAGAAGACGTAGTTTGACCATTCAAATTCATGATTTGACCATACTTGGGTAACTGATGACTAAGGGCTTGTTCGGAGTCTCACCGCTCCAGAACTCCACTCCCGGAGCGAGGGTAGCTTCAACTGAAAATAGAGGAGCGGGGAAACACCAGCTCCGCAGATCCTCGTATTTCTTGAAGCCGGCGGACTACCGAACATGGTCTAACTACACAATTCTTTGGTTTCTAGTAACAATAATGGGTTCTTCTTATCTTAAAGGCTGTGTATAGACCTAGCCTTGGTAACACTCCAAATTTTGCACTCACATATTGTGATTGTTTTCTACTATAACAACGATCAATAGCGGGGATTTGTGATGACTCGTCAATATTCAAGTTCCACAACACTACATTGTGTGACTAGGAGCATGCATGTGTGTGCGTCCGTGTCTTGCGTTTGAGTGCGTCTATATTTATTCTAGTCATAGTCGCGGCCGTCCCCAAACTTCGCCGTCGCTAGATTCCACCGTCATAGTCGCCGTGCCCGCCGAGCTCCTCCCTGCCGTCCAATCGTCAAGTTTCACCTGGTTCTGAAAATAGTTTTTTGATTGATTTTTACTAATTATCTAAAAATAACGGAAAAACTAACGCCCACACGTGTGGGCGTTTGCACATCGCCCACACGCCTCCATCACCACTTATTTTGCCACGTATGAACATATGACATCAGCAAAAATCTTTTTGGTTTTCGGCTTAAAAATGTTTTATCTCCTAATTAAAAAAGTGAACTAAAAATCTGTTTTCATCATTAAATCCGTCTCGACGAGATCTTCAAAACTAAACCCCATGTTGATATGTTTCGACGAATTTTTTTTGCCCAAAAGTTGCCATAATGTTTACACTGTAGTTGTCATAGTGCTTAAACTAAAGTTGCCATGTGGCAATTTTAGTTTGTAGATCATGGCAATTTTAGTTTTTCGATGATGGCAATTCCAGTACTTTGACCATGAAAATATTTTTTTGTATGAACCATGACAATTTTAAGTGCATGTATCATGGCAATTTTAATTTATGCTGCATGGCAAGTCTAGTTTCTTAATTTCCCATTTTATAATATGTCAAAATTTACTTTTAAATGTAGAGAAAATAGCTGAAACATATCATGACAACTTCAGTGTAAACATCATGGCAATTCATGTGCAGTCGACACGGCAACTTTTAACAAAAAAAATAAATTTCGTCGAAATATATTGATATGAGATCTAGTTTTGAAGATCTCGTCGCGAGGGATTTAATGGTGAAAACAGATGTTCAATCGAATTTTTCATTTAAGAGATAAAACATTTTAATCCAAAAAAAATTCCACCTGCACGCATGCGGTGACATGGCGTAGTCTGTGTGCTATAGGACGTGTGGACGGGTTTGGCTCTCATCACACGTGTGGGCGTTAGCGTTATCCAAAAATAATTATATTTGACAACTTTTTGGCTACCTAAAACCTTGTCTCTCCACACCTAAAACTGTTGTTAGGTAGCCAAATTTTTGGTCTGTTATCGGAGACGCTCTAATCTCAGCCGGGTAGCCCGTATCTTATCGGAGACGCTCTAATCTCAGCCAAATTGCATGCGCTGTTCACCACAAACAAACGGCGACGCCCAAGCCCAATAGGACGGACGGTGACGCCGACCACCAGTAGCTGCAGGAACGAGAACGTGGCCTGCACGAGAACGTGACGGTGGCGCTGGCGCCCCACCCTACCGGCCGGCCGGCCGGCACGCGGCACGACTCCCGACCCGAACTAGCCCAAGCAACTTCGCTGCCGACAACGCCGTCCAAGTCTACTCCTATCCTACATGGCGCGGCGTGGATGGCCCATCTGCCAGCTGCCGACACGACCGACCTCCCCCGCTCCTCCTCCCGTCCCTGTATCCTCATCACATCACATCCAAGATAGAGAGAGATACTGCCACTTGGACCGAGCAAAAGGCTAGGCGTCCCCCAAACGCTACTCGCTCGCGCATGCAATTCTTTGGTTCCTACTAAACTAATACTCCCTTTGTTTTTATTTACTCCGCATATTGGAATTGACTGAAATCAAACTTTGTAAAATTTCAACAAATTTATAGAAAAGAATATAAATATTTAACATAACAAATCTATATGATCTGGAAGTACATTCAACAATGATCTAATGCTATTGATTTGTTATTGTATATGTTAATATTTTTTCTATAAACTTTGTCAAAGTTTGCAAAGCTTGACTTTGACCAAAGCTTATACAGAGTAAATAAAAACAGAGGGAATAGTAATTTTTTTTGATTACTTATCACAACAAGAGTCAATGAGCACATGGTACTCCCAAAGGGATTACCAATACCGTGGTCCATCACATTTGAAATTGGCACCGTTTCCCCTCAAGAAAAGCCGCAGGTATCTTGACTGTGCTTCCATGTGTTGCTCGTCTCGATTTTCATGTCAACCGACTCGTTCATTCTTTCATTCCGGTGCAACACCCTCTGCCGGCTGAGTGTGACACCTGGTTTTTGCCTTCTCCCTTTTTCCGGACTTTCAATTGCATTTGCTTTGGATTTGAAGTTTCAAATCAATTCATATGGACTTGAACACTTGGGCTTACCCTTGATTTTCACCCAAGTGACCTCTCCACCTCTAACTCACTTTTCATTCTCTGAAAAACTTTCACAAAAGCCCAAGGAATATTTGTCATAAAAGAAAAATATTCATTTTCTTCCCTGGAAATCATTTCAGAGGAGTATGTTCCAAAGCAACCCTCATTTTCTTTGCCCACAAAAATCTGAGAAAATTCCCAAATATCTTTTGAACCCTAGTGCACCTTCCTGAGCAAAAATATTTCATAACGTTTTGTAATATTTTTGCTACAAAAAATCATTTCTGTTCTGGACAGAATGATCACTTTCTACAGCAAGTACCATTTTTCTTGATCCATTAAGGCTGATTTTTCTTGAGCATCATTACCCTCCTAAAACTACTAACTACCAAAAATCAGCCCTAAACCCTCTCTGGTTTGACCACAGTCAAGCTCACAAGTTTCTGTCCAGAAACTTGCCAACAAGAGAGCCACTCCCACAGTGCACCTGTGACCAAGCCAACTATGCAAAACGACCAAAACCACTAAGGACTAACTGACGGACATGAATTTATGGCAAGTGGTGGCTCTATGCCAGAGTTCACGCGGTGACCACGAGCGTGCATGATGCCAACGTGCTAGTCGACGCGCTCTGGATGCCGCCGAACGCTCTGTTCATCGCGTGCTCGCTTCCCCGGCTGCCGCACCTTGCCAAACCACGCCGCCATCACCGTCTCGACGTCCTTAACTCCCTCCTGGCGCTCGCCGACGCCGGAGCTCGCTGCAGCGAGCACGGGAACGGCGCGGCCAAGGCAACAGTGCGCCCGTGCCCCTGTGCTCGTCGCGTACCGCGCTCCTGTGCTCGTCGCCGCTCGTCTACAGCCTCCGCGTGATCCCCGGCATCTTCCCCCTCTCACTGATGCCATTCGTCGCCGGGCAACGCTCCAGAGAGCTCCGGCGAGCTATCGATCCCCGCCTCGGCCTCGGCTATAAATAGCCCCTCCTGAGCTCATTTCCCTCCTCACTCACACACTCAGCACCTCACCACGACCCCGTAGGAAGCCGCAGCCCGGCCGGGCAGGCCTCTGGCCGCCGTCCCCATCCCGAGCTCGCCGGCGATCCCCGTCCTAGGCCCCTCCCTCTCCAGAGCCTCTCGCGCTCCCTCGACTCCTCAGGCGTGCTCGTGGTGATCCACTAGAGCGAGCTGGTGCTGTTGGAGTTGTTGGACCGGCCTCACCTCACCGGAATCATCAACTCCGACGAGCCCCGCCCGCTGCCGCCGTTGGAGAGCTCCGTTCCGACCCTGTCCGGCCAACTCTAGCTACGCTACGGGTACAGGCAGGTGCGCCTCGACCTCCTCTCCAATCCTATCCCTTTGGATCGGGCCAAGGGGCCCTCTTCGCCGGCGTGCGCTCCGGCGGAGCCTCGCCGTGCTCTGTCTCTCTCCCCCTCCCCCTCCGACCTGACCAGCAGGGCCCGCTCTCAGCCACTCAGGCCGCGCCCGAAGCGGTATGAGTGGTGGCGCCCGGGCGTTTTACGCCTTCGACGTACCCCCCTGGATTTTCTTTTTAATTCAAATTTAGTTTAAATTTGACCTGAACTTTGACCAGCTCTAACTCCTATTGTACAAGTCCAAATGATTTGATTCTTTTTGCATTCTGTTCTTACTGGAAAACTCTAGCAGCACACCCAAGATGGGATTATTCCTTGCTGCCTAGAATTTCTGGTAATTTTCAGAAGTGTTTTGACATTTTCTTTTTGGTCATTTGAATTATTTTCAGAAGGTGAAGCTTGTCTTGAAGGCATCCAGAAGGAGTGTGAAGCTCCTCTGTACTAAGGCAAGCCACAACAACATTATCATGGTGTCTTTGCAATATTCATGATTTTCTACTTGAATATATATATTATTCCTTGCATATAGTGGTAAAATAAATAATGCTTGTGTTATTTAGTTTTGTCATGATAAGAAGGCTTAGTTAACAGAAGTGAATGTTTGAACTAGTGAGTGTAGCTTGAATAGTTGATCTAAGTAGATTGTCATGACTATGGTGATATGATTTATCGGTCTTATTTTTGCTATATTCATGCTAAGAAAATTTTTGTTTGATTTATGCCAACTAAAGTAATGAGTATAAATACCAAGTAAGGAAGAACCAGAAATGTTGAAAGTTAAGTTTGAGCAAGTAGAACTTGGTTGAAGTTGATCTGTTGTGAGTTGTGATGCATGATATATGGTTGCATAAGCATGGCATATTTTGACTCGAGCATTTTATTTCAAGTTAAACCTGATGATAAATGAACTTGAACATAAAGTTGGTCGGGTCATGGTGCCACTGAATCGGGCTAACGAGTGCAACCACATTTGCCTTTATGGGGAGGCCGGTAGTCGTCCGTTGTCATGCCTGTTGTCGGTGCCTCCAACGAGGGAAGGTTATGGGCATGTGTTACCCTGGCCCGGTAAGCAGACATAACCTTATGGACCCGTGTTGTTATGGTACCGAGTCCCCGTTTGGGACAGTTTGTTTGCCACGACGGTGGTAGTTTTGCCTTTGGTAGGCTGGGTCACCCAGGACTAAGCCCAGTGGGGAGTTGGTCGGAGTGGCCGTAAGAGTGTCATGGCAATGGGAGAGTTCTGTCGGAATGCCGTTGGTCCACCCGAATGGGAGTGTGGCCATGGATTCTGTGGTGTGGGTAAAGTGCGCTACCTCTGCAGAGTGTATTAATCTATCGATAGCCGTGCCCGCGGATAAGGGCCCAGTTCGTAAGTAAGTTACACCATGGATCAACTGTTTTTAAACAATCTTGCACACTAATCAACTTGCATTGCACTGGTTGGATGATGATGAAGTCAGTGAGGCTGACGGTTGTGGTATCATTTGTGATCCGGGAATGATCACGTTTTGGTTACGAGGTAACCAGTTGGACCAAGCATGGTTCCGTTCGTGTTTCGTCGTGAGCACTGTTTCGGTTGCGAGGCAACCGGTTGGTAAGAGAGTCCGTGTGACTCGATGCACAAGTTTGGTTTCACTGCATGAGTAGTATGTTGTTGTTTGCATTTAACTTGGATTAAATGTCATGATGTTGTTTGTCATTATGGTTCTGTTTGCTGTGAGCTTGCAAGTACATTCAATGTATTGATCTGGCGTGTTATGCCAGATTTCAGGAAAGTCTAACTGGATCGGAGAGCTGCCATGTCTAGACTGTGTCCCTGTGCTATGGAGTCCCGCTACGTCGTTGTTCCGCTGTCGTGCTCGAGGCCCCTTTATGTCTACTAAATAATGTACATATTGTTCAGCCGCACCGAGTGTGCCGCTTGGCCTCACAACTTGTTGTAATGTCACTCTATGCTTCCGCTAGTTTCAATAAAGCGGTGATTTCTGTACCAAGATGTTGTGTGTTGCCAGAAGACATGATCTCTGGGTTGGCAATACAGGGTAAACCGGTCGTTCTGAGCCGGGGTGCCACAACGCTTGGTATCAGAGCCGCGCTGACTGTAGGACACGCTTGACTACCGACGTGTTAGCTGGACGTTAGCTGGAGTAAAAGTTGAGTGCTGGTAGTGTTTGTAGCTGATTGTTGCATCGCATGAACTCGTTTCATTTTTATTCCTAACCCACTAATGGTTGTGAGTGTAGATGGCTCCGGTGCCGTATCCATGTCAGTTGCAGCTGATGCCGTACACCTCGCCGCATCTCCTTTGTGGAGTGTGGCGTCGACTGTACCCTCACGGTGATGACCCAGCATATCGGGTGTACCGGGAGCGTCTAGCCGACTCCGTGTATGAGTATCATGCTGTGGTTACTCTGCGCACCAGTTCGTCAACAGGCTCTTACACTCGTACCTCTCGGAGCGCTTATGCATCCACCGCAGCTCAGGTTGTCCAGTATGCAGCATTCGAGATTCTTGTTGAGTTACGCTACACAGAGGCTCCGATGCAGAACCATCCAGGTTTTCATTTTTACCCATCTTTACACGATGATGGTCGTGTTCATTTTCATTCCGTTGATCCGGCGTCTGATAGTGACACTAGCCACCTTTCTCGATATATCACTGCTAGTTATCTTCTGATTCACGAGTTGGCTCGAGAGCTGAATCGTGCTTGTTCTGCTTTAGCCGCCGCGAGATCCTACCCTACTCCACCTTCTATGGGATTTACTCCTTATATTGTGCCCAGTTCTAGCTCGCCTATTTCTCCAGTTACTCCCCCGAGTAGCTCGGGCACCTCTACAGTGAACCCACACAGTGCTCCTGCTGAGTGGGCGTCTCTTCTTGCTACCCCCGCAGCTCCCATGATCCCTTCTCATCACGCGCCTACCCCTGAGGGAGAGCCCTTGAGGCAGCGTCGTCGCGTTACATTTAACCCGGAGGTCTTGGTTGGCGTCCTCAGTTCAGGATCTGGGTCTGACTCAGGAGAGGATCCGGTAGCACCGACAGAGTCTTAGAGCATCTGAGTATCCGCAGTGGTCATGTGATGTACGGATGTAGTTGTATGTGTTATGGTGTATCGTTGCATGTATGCGAGTAGTCGCACCAGTCATGATGTTTATCTTTCATGTATGAGTCTATGCATAATTATGTTGAAACTTTTTAATCGATCGTTGTGTTTCTTGTTTTATTCGTTTCGCTCTGTCGGGTTTGTCATTGCTTTCTTCCCACGTCTGAATGGTTCTCATCGCGGTTGCTCTTATTGGAAAAAATAAACAGTAGGATGACGCGGGGAGGCAGCAGCTCACAGGCTTGTGAGGATGTCCCTGTTCGTCGCTCAGCAAGGCAGGCAGGACACTCCCCCGAGCCGTATCCGCAGCCACCGCCTCCACCGCCAAATCCACCCTCCACTGAACAAATTATGCGCATGTTTGAGGAAAGGAGGAACAATGATCTAATTGAGTTGTTAAGAAGTGTGCAGGCTATGGTTGGGCAAAATGGAAATCAAAATGGCCATCACTCCAAGCTGTCAGATTTTCAAAGGACTAAGCCTCCCAGTTTCAGTCAAGTGGTTGACCCTTTGGAAGCAGACGATTGGTTACGCACCATTGAAAAGAAACCTGAAATCGCTCGCACTGAAGAGGCTGACAAGGTTCCGTTTGCTACTTACTATCTTGAAGGGGCCGCTGCCATATGGTGGGATAATGCTAAAGCCCTGTGGCCCGCGGAAGAAGAAATCACGTGGACTCAATTCAAGGATCGATTTCTCAAGTATCATATTCCAGCTGGTGTCATGAAGATCAAGCAACGGGAATTTCTTGGTCTCACTCAAGGCAACTCAGTAAGTGAATATTTGTACAAGTTCAACCATCTGGCCCGTTATTCTCTTTATGATGTGGCCACGGAAGAAAGGAAGATTGACAGGTTCCTTAGCGGATTAAATCAACACCTCAGGAGTGTTCTCTGCATGCTCGATTTTCCAGATTTTCAGTCTTTGGTAAATAAGGCCCTCATCGCAGAAAGAGAATACAAGCCTGTGCAAGACAACCGACCCGCAAATAATGACAACAAGCGCAAATTTGAGCCAAAGAAGGACGAACAACCTATACAGAAGACCCGTACATGGCAACAGACTCAAGTGGAGTACAAACCCAATTGGCAGCAGAATGTGAACAAGACCACTACTCAAGTCAAGAATGTCGTGACCAACCCGGTACACGAGGAGCGCCAGCGCAATAATGCCTGCTTTAACTGTGGACAGACCGGACATTATGCCAGGCAGTGTCCCAAGAAGTCAAATGCCCCGTTCCGACCGCAAGTCAATCATATGGGGCCATATCATACCCAGCAGATCGTCCAAGGGCAAGTGCATCACCTCTCCACAGACGAGGCTCAGGAAAACCTCGAAGTCGTCATTGGTATGTTCTCTGTTAATAGCATACCCGCAATAATTTTATTCGACTCTGGGGCTTCCCACTCTTTTGTTTCTCGAAGTTTTGTTGCCCAAAACAAATTTCCTTGCTCGCTTTTGGGGAAAAGTATGTTGGTTCAGTCCCCGGGATTTGTGCTCAAAAGCAATTTGGTCTGCCAAAATTTGGAAATTGATATCAAGGGGGTCCGTTTTCCGACCGCTTTGATAGTAATCGAGTCTGCCAAGTTGGATGTTATTTTGGGAATGAATTGGTTGATTCAATATCAAGTATGCATAAACTGTGCGACCCGAGAAGTCACCTTGGCAAATCAGGAAGGGCAGACTACAAAATTCTATGCTCGCAGGAGTATACCCAAGAAAGAAATGGTCTTCACCGCTGTGGCAAATGAGTTGGGATTAATTCCTGTGGTCAGTGAGTTTCCCGATGTATTCCCAGAAGAATTGCCAGGCATGCCATCGGACCGCGAGCTTGAGTTTGCAATTGACCTTGTGCCTGGAACTGCACCGTTGTACAAAAAGTATTATCGGATGCCTTCCTCCGAACTCGTGGAATTAAAGAAGTAGTTGGATGAAAGGATATATCCGCCCCAGTTCGTCACCATGGGGATCACCTGCAATATTTGTAGACAAGAAAGACGGTGGTCTCAGGATGTGCGTTGACTATCGTCAGTTGAACGATGTCACCATCAAGAACAAATACCTGCTACCAAGGATTGATGACTTGTTCAATCAGCTCAGTGGTGCAAAAGTATTTTCCAAGGTTGATTTAAGGACCGGATATCATCAACTAAAAATCAAGAAGGAAGATATTCCTAAGACCGCGTTCACTACTCGGTACGGTCTCTATGAATATACGGTGATGCCCTTCGGCCTCACAAATGCCCCCGCTTTCTTCATGCATATGATGAATAAAGTGTTCATGGATTTCCTGGACAAGTTTGTGGTGGTTTTCATCGACGATATTCTCATATGCTCCAAGAGTAACGAAGAACATGCGGAACATCTCCGAGAAGTCTTACAGAGACTCCGTGACCATCAGCTGTATGCAAAATTCAGCAAGTGTGAATTTTGGCTCAAACAAGTCGGATTTCTGGGGCATGTTATTTCAGCAGAAGGTATCGCAGTGGATCCTGGCAAAGTGAAGGATGTGCTTGATTGGGAAGCACCCACGACCGTAACCCAAGTCCGGAGTTTCCTTGGATTAGCCGGGTACTACCGTCGGTTCATCAAAGGATTCTCCAAAATTGCCAAGCCAATGACAGAACTTCTCAAGAAAGACAAGAAGTTTGAATGGACTGAGGATTGCGAGCAGAGTTTTAACGAGCTAAAAACCAGATTGACATCAGCACCAGTCTTGACTCCCCCAAACATTTACCGCAGCTTTGATGTGTATTGCGACGCATCCAGACTGGGCATTGGGTGTGTACTTATGCAAGACGGCAAGGTGGTAGCTTACACATCTCGCCAGGTACGACCTCATGAAGGAAACTATCCTACACATGATTTGGAACTAGCTGCTGTTGTGCACTCCCTAAAAATTTTGAGACATTACTTTATTGGAAAAAGATGTCAAATATTCACCGACCACAACAGTCTCAAATATATATTCACTCAGCCCGACTTAAATCTTCGACAGCGAAGATGGCTCGAGTTGGTCAAAGACTATGATGTGGAGATAAATTACCATCCGGGAAAGGCCAACGTAGTTGCTGATGCCCTCAATCGCAAGCCTGCCAACTTGAATGCCATGATGGAGTCTTTGCCTCCAGAACTTCAATAGGAGATCGCACAGCTCAACTTGGTCATTATAAATGCCGGCCTTGCGAATATTTTGTAAGTAACCCCTATGCTAGAAGAGGAGATTCGCATAGCACAGGCTGAAGACAAGAGTCTGCAAGTATATATCAAAAATCCGCAAGTAGGCAAAACTCAGGATTTCTCAAGGGACGCACTGGGTACACTCATGTTCCAAGGAAGGATATGCGTACCTGAGCTAGCAGATTTGAGGAAGAAAATTTTGGCAGAAGCACACGAATCCTCATACTCAATACACCCAGGCTGTTGGGGAACATAGTAATTTCAAAAAAATTCCTACGCACACGCAAGATCATGGTGATGCATAGCAACGAGAGGGGAGAGTGTTGTCCACGTACCCTCGTAGACCGAAAGTGGAAGCGTTAGCACAACACGGTTCATGTAGTCGTACGTCTTCACGATCCGACCGATCAAGTACCGAATGCACGACACCTCCGAGTTCAGCACACGTTCAGCCCGATGACGTCCCTCGAACTCCGATCTAGCCGAGTGTTGAGGGAGAGTTTCGTCAGCACGACGGCGTGGTGACGATGATGATGTTCTACCGACACAGGGCTTCGCCTAAGCACCGCTACAGTATTTATCGAGGTGGACTATGGTGGAGGGGGGCACCGCACACGGCTAAAAGATCAAACGATCAATTGTTGTGTCCTTGGGGTGCCCCCCTGCCCCCGTATATAAAGGAGCAAGGGGGGAAGGTGCGGCCGGCCAGGGAGGAGGCGCGCCAGGAGGAGTCCTACTCCCACCGGGGGTAGGACTCCCTCCCTTCCTTGTTGGACTAGGAGAGGAGAGGGAAGGAGAGAGGGGGAAAGGAAAGGGGGGGGGGGGCGCCGCCCCCCTCCTTGTCCAATTCGGACTTGGGGGGGGGGGGGGGGGGGGGCGCGCGGCTGCCCCTTGGCCGCCTCTCCTCTTCCACCAATTGGGCCCATGAGGCCCAATAGCCTCCGGGGGGGTTCCGGTAACCCCTCGGTACTCCGGTATATATCCGATAACCCCCGGAACCATTCCGGTGTCCGAATATAGCCATCCAATATATCAATCTTCATGTCTCGACCATTTCGAGACTCCTCGTCATGTCCGTGATCACATCCGGGACTCCGAACAACCTTCGGTACATCAAAACATATAAACTCATAATATAACTGTCATCGAAACGTTAAGCGTGCGGACCCGACGGGTTCGAGAACTATGTAGACATGACCAAGACACGTCTCTGGTCAATAACCAATAGCGGAACCTGGATGCTCATATTGGCTCCCACATATTCTACGAAGATCTTTATCGGTTAAACCGCATAACAACATACGTTGTTCCCTTTGTCATCGGTATGTTACTTGCCCGAGATTCGATCGTCGGTATCTCAATACCTAGTTCAATCTCGTTACCGGCAAGTCTCTTTACTCGTTCCGTAATACATCATCCCGCAACTAACTCATTAGTCACAATGCTTGCAAGGCTTATAGTGATGTGCATTACTGAGTGGGCCCAGAGATACCTCTCCGACAATCGAAGTGACAAATCCTAATCTCGAAATACGCCAACCCAACAAGTACCTTCGGAGACACCTGTAGAGCACCTTTATAATCACCCAGTTACGTTGTGACGTTTGGTAGCACACAAAGTGTTCCTCCGGTAAACGGGAGTTGCATAATCTCATAGTCATAGGAACATGTATAAGTCATGAAGAAAGCAATAGCAGAATACTAAACGATCAAGTGCTAAGCTAACGGAATGGTTCAAGTAAATCACATCATTCTCCTAATGATGTGATCCCGTTAATCAAATGACAACTCATGTCTATGGCTAGGAAACATAACTATCTTTGATCAACGAGCTAGTCAAGTAGAGGCATACTAGTGACACTCTGTTTGTCTATGTATTCACACAAGTATTATGTTTCCGGTTAATACAATTCTAGCATGAATAATAAACATTTATCATGAAATAAGGAAATAAATAATAACTTTATTATTGCCTCTAGGTCATATTTCCTTTAGTCTCCCACTTGCACTAGAGTCAATAATCTAGATCACATCGCCATGTGATTTAACATCAATAGTTCACATCACCATGTGACCAACACCCAAAGGGTTTACTAGAGTCAATAATCTAGTTCACATCGCTATGTGATTAACACCCAAAGAGTACTAAGGCGTGATCATGTTTTGCTTGTGAGAGAAGTTTAGTCAACGGGTCTGCCATATTCAGATCCGTATGTATTTTGCAAATTTCTATGTCTACAATGCTCTGCACGGAGCTACTTTAGCTAATTGCTCCCACTTTCAATATGTATCCAAATGAAGACTTAGTGTCATCTGGATCAGTGCCAAAACTTGTATCGACGTAACCCTTTTACGACAAACCTTTTGTCACCTCCATAATCGAGAAACATATCCTTATTCCACTAAGGATAATTTTGACCGCTGTCCAGTGATCTACTCCTAGATCACTATTGTACTCCCTTGCCAAAATCAGTGCAGGGTATACAATAGATCTGGTACATATCATGGCATACTTTATAGAACCTATGGCTGAGGCATAGGGAATGACTTTCATTCTCTTTCTATCTTCTGCCGTGGTCGGGCTTTGAGTCTTACTCAATTTCACACCTTGTAACACAGGCAAGAACTCTTTCTCTGACTGTTCCATTTTGAACTATTTTAAAATCTTGTCAAGGTATGTACTCGTTGAAAAAAAAACTTATCAAGTGTCTTGATCTATCTCTATAGATCTTGATGCTCAATATGTAAGCAGCTTCACCGAGGTCTTTCTTTGAAAAACTGCTTTCAAACACTCCTTTATGCTTTGCAGAATAATTCTACATTATTTCTGATCAACGGTATGTCATTCACATATACTTATCAGAAATGCTGTAGTGCTCCCACTCACTTTCTTGTAAATACAGGCTTCACCGCAAGTCTGTATAAAACTATATGCTTTGATCAACTCATCAAAGCGTACATTCCAACTCCGAGATGTTTGCACCAGTCCATAGATGGATCGCTGGAGCTTGCACATTTCGTTAGCACCTTTAGGATCGACAAAACCTTCTGGTTGCATCATATACAACTCTTCTTTAAGAAATCCATTAAGGAACGTAGTTTTGACATCCATTTGCCAGATTTCATAAAATTTGGCAATTTGCTAACATGATTCGGACAGACTCAAGCATCGCTACGACTGAGAAAATCTCATCGTAGTCAACACCTTGAGCTTTGTCAAAAACCTTTTTTTGACAAGTCTAGCTTTGTAGATAGTAATACTACTATCAGCGTCCGTCTTCCTCTTGAAGATCCATTTATTTTCTATGGCTTGCCGATCATCGGACAAGTCAACCAAAGTCCACACTTTGTTCTCATACATGGATCCCATCTCAGATTTCATGGCCTCAAGCCATTTTTGCGGAATCTGGGCTCATCATCGCTTCCTCATAGTTCGTAGGTTCGTCATGGTCAAGTAACATGACCTCCAGAACAGGATTACCGTACCACTCTGGTGCGGATCTCACTCTGGTTTACCTATGAGGTTCGGTAGTAACTTGATCTGAAGTTACATGATCATCATCATTAGCTTCCTCACTAGTTGGTGTAGTAGTCACAGGAACAGATTTCTGTGATGAACTATTTTCCAATAAGGGAGCAGGTACAGTTACCTCATCAAGTTCTACTTTCCTCCCACTCACTTCTTTCGAGAGAAACTCCTTCTCTAGAAAGGATCCATTCTTAGCAACGAATATCTTGCCTTCGGATCTGTGATAGAAGGTGTACCCAACTGTCTCCTTTGGGTATCCTATGAAGACACATTTCTCCGATTTGGGTTTTAGCTTATCAGGATGAAACTTTTTCTTATAAGCATCGCAACCCCAAACTTTAAGAAACGACAACTTTGGTTTCTTGCCAAACCACAGTTCATACGGTGTTGTCTCAACGGATTTAGATGGTGCCCTTTTTAACGTGAATGCAGCTGTCTCTAATGCATAACCCCAAAACTATAGTGGTAAATCAGTAAGAAACATCATAGATTGCACTATATCCAATAAAGTACGGTTATGACGTTTGGACACACCATTACGCTGTGGTGTTCCAGATGGCGGGAGTTGCAAATCTATTCCGCATCGTTTCAAATGAAGACCAAACTCGTAACTCAAATATTCTCCTCCACGATCAGATCGTAGAAACTTTATTTTCTTGTTACGATGATTTTCCACTTCACTCTAAAATTATATGAACTTTTCAAATGTTTCAGACTTTATGTTTCATCAAGTAGATATACCCATATCTGCTCAAAACATCTGTGAAGGTCTAAAAAATAACGATACCTGCCGCGAGCCTCAATATTCATTGGACCACATACATCAGTATGTATGATTTCCAACAAATCTGTTGCTCGCTCCATTGTTCCGGAGAACGGAATCTTAGTCATCTTGCCCATGAGGCATGGTTCGCAAGCATCAAGTGATTCATAATCAAGTGATTCCAAAAACCCATCAGCATGGAGTTTCTTCATGCACTTTACACCAATATGACCTAAACGGCAGTGCCACAAATAAATTGCACTATCATTATTAACTTTGCATCTTTTGGCTTCAATATTATGAATATGTGTATCACTACGATCGAGATCCAACAAACCATTTTCGTTGGTGTGTATGACCATAGAAGGTTTTATTCATGTAAACAGAACAACAATTGTTCTCTAACTTAAATGAATAACCGTATTGCAATAAACATGATCAAATCATATTCATGCTCAACGCAAACACCAAATAACACTTATTTAGGTTCAACACTAATCCCAAAAGTATAGGGAGTGTGCGATGATGATCATATCAATCTTGGAACCACTTCCAACACACATCGTCACTTCACCCTTAACTAGTCTCTGTTTATTCTGCAACTCCCGTTTCAAGTTACTAATCTTAGCAATTGAACTAGTATCAAATACTGAGGGGTTGCTATAAACACTAGTAAAGTACACATCAATAACATGTATATCAAATATACCTTTGTTCACTTTGCCACCCTTCTTATCCGCCAAATACTTGGGGCAGTTCCGCTTCCAGTGACCAGTCCCTTTGCAGTAGAAGCACTTAGTCTCAGGCTTAGGTCCAGACTTGGGTTTCTTCATTTGAGAAGCAACTTGCTTGCCGTTCTTCTTCGAAGTTCCCCTTCTTCCCTTTGCCCTTTTCTTGAAACTAGTGGTCTTGTCAACCATCAACACTTGATGCTTTTCTTGATTTCTACCTTCGTCAATTTCAGCATCACGAAGAGCTTGGGAATCGTTTCCGTTATCCCTTGCATATTATAGTTCATCACGAAGTTCTAGTAACTTGGTGATAGTGACTAGAGAACTCTGTCAATCACTATCTTATCTGGAAGATTAACTCCCACTTGATTCAAGTGATTGTAGTACTCAGACATTTTGAGCACATGCTCACTAGCTGAGCAATTCTCCTCCATCTTGTAGGCAAAGTACTGTCAGAGGTCAAATACCTCTCGACACGGGCATGAGTATGAAATACCAATTTCAACTCTTGGTACATCTTATATGCTCCGTGGCATTTCAAAACATTTTTGAAGTCCCAGTTCTAAGCCGTAGAGCATGGTGCACTGAACTATCAAGTAGTCATCATACCGAGCTTTTGTCAAACGTTCATAACGTCTGCATCTGCTCCTGCAATAGGTCTGTCACCTAGCGGTGCATCAAGGACATAATTCTTCTGTGCGGCAATGAGGATAATCCTCAGATCACGGACCAAGTCCGTATCATTGCTACTATCATTTTTCAACATAGTTTTCACTAGGAACATATCAAAAAATAAAACAGGGGAGCTAAACGCGAGCTATTGATCTACAACATAGATATGCTAATACTACCAGGACTAAGTTCATGATAAATTAAAGTTCAATTAATCATATTACTTAAGAACTCCCACTTCGATAGACATCCCTCTAATCATCTAAGTGATCACGTGATCCAAATCAACTAAACCATGTCCGATCATCACGTGAGATGGAGTAGTTTCAATGGTGAACATCACTATGTTGATCATATCTACTATATGATTCACGCTCGACCTTTCGGTCTCCGTGTTCCGAGGCCATATCTGTTATATGCTAGGCTCGTCAAGCTTAACCTGAGTATTCCGCGTGTGCAACTGTTTTGCACCCGTTGTATTTGAACGTAGAGCCTATCACACCCGATCATCACGTGGTGTCTCAGCACAAAGAACTTTCGCAACAGTGCATACTCAGGGAGAACACTTATACTTTGATAATTTAGTGAGGGATCATCTTATAATGCTACCGTCAATCAAAGCAAGATAAGATGCATAAAAGATAAACATCACATGCAATCAATATAAGTGATATGATATGGCCATCATCATCTTGTGCTTGTGATCTCCATCTCCGAAGCACCGTCATGATCACCATCGTCACCGGCGCGACACCTTGATCTTCCATCGTAGCATCGTTGTCGTCTCGCCAATCTTATGCTTCTACGACTATCGCTACCGCTTAGTGATAAAGTAAAGCATTACAGGGCGATTGCATTGCATACAATAAAGCGACAACCATATGGCTCCTGCCAGTTGCCGATAACTCGGTTACAAAACATGATCATCTCATACAATAAATTTAGCATCATGTCTTGACCATATCACATCACAACATGCCCTGCAAAAACAAGTTAGACGTCCTCTACTTTGTTGTTGCAAGTTTTACGTGGCTGCTACGGGCTTAGCAAGAACCGTTCTTACCTACGCATCAAAACCACAACGATAGTTTGTCAAGTTGGTGCTGTTTTAACCTTCGCAAGGACCGGGCGTAGCCACACTCGGTTCAACTAAAGTTGGAGAAACTAACACCCGCCAGCCACCTGTGTGCAAAGCACGTCGGTAGAACCAGTCTCGCGTAAGTGTACGCGTAATGTCGGTCCGGGCCGCTTCATCCAACAATACCGCCGAACCAAAGTATGACATGCTGGTAAGCAGTATGACTTATATCGCCCACAACTCACTTGTGTTCTACTCGTGCATATAACATCAACGCATAAAACCTGGCTCGGATGCCACTGTTGGGGAACGTAGTAATTTCAAAAAAATTCCTACGCACACGCAAGATCATGGTGATGCATAGCAACGAGAGGGGAGAGTGTTGTCCACGTACCCTCGTAGACCGAAAGCGAAAGCGTTAGCACAACGCGGTTGATGTAGTCGTACGTCTTCACGATCCGACCGATCAAGTACCGAATGCACGACACCTCCGAGTTCAGCACACGTTTAGCCCGATGACGTCCCTCGAACTCCGATCCAGCCAAGTGTTGAGGGAGAGTTTCGTCAGCACGACGACGTGGTGACGATGATGATATTCTACCGACGCAGGGCTTCGCCTAAGCACCGCTACAGTATTTATCGAGGTGGACTATGGTGGAGGGGGGCACCGCACACGGCTAAAAGATCAAACGATCAATTGTTGTGTCCTTGAGGTGCGCCTGCCCCTGTATATAAAGGAACAAGGGGGGGGGGAGGTGCGGCCGGCCAGGGAGGAGGCGCGCCAGGAGGAGTCCTACTCCCACCGGGAGTAGGACCCCCTCCCTTCCTTGTTGGACTAGGAGAGGAGAGGAAGGAGAGAGGTGGAAAGGAAAGAGGGGGGGGGGGGGGGGGCGCCGCCCCCCTCCTTGTCCAATTCGGACTTGGGGGGGGGGGAGGGGCACGCGGCTGCCCCTTGGCTGCCTCTCCTCTTCCACCAATTGGGCCCATGAGGCCCAATAGCCTCCGGGGGGGTTCTGGTAACCCCCCTGTACTCCGGTATATATCCGATAACCCACGGAACCATTCCGGTGTCCGAATATAGTCATCCAATATATCAATCTTCATGTCTCGACCATTTTGAGACTCCTCGTCATGTCCGTGATCACATCCGGGACTCCGAACAACCTTCGGTACATCAAAACATATAAACTCATAATATAACTGTCATCGAAACGTTAAGTGTGCGGACCCTACGGGTTCGAGAACTATGTAGACATGACCGAGACACATCTCCGGTCAATAACCAATAGCGGAACCTGGATGCTCATATTGGCTCCCACATATTCTACGAAGATCTTTATCGGTCAAACCGCATAACAACATACGTTGTTCCCTTTGTCATCGGTATGTTACTTGCCCGAGATTCGATCGTCGGTATCTCAATACCTATTTCAATCTCGTTACAGGCAAGTCTCTTTACTCGTTCCGTAATACATCATCCCGCAACTAACTCATTAGTTACAATGCTTGCAAGGCTTGTAGTGATGTGCATTACTGAGTGGGCCCAGAGATACCTCTCTGACAATCGGAGTGACAAATCCTAATCTCGAAATACGCCAACCCAACAAGTACCTTCGGAGACACCTGTAGAGCACCTTTATAATCACCCAGTTACGTTGTGACGTTTGGTAGCACACAAAGTCTTCCTCCGGTAAACGGGAGTTGCATAATCTCATAGTCATAGGAACATGTATAAGTCATGAAGAAAGCAATAACAGAATACTAAACGATCAAGTGCTAAGCTAACGGAATGGGTCAAGTCAATCACATCATTCTCCTAATGATGTGATCCCGTTAATCAAATGACAACTCATGTCTATGGCTAGGAAACATAACCATCTTTGATCAACGAGCTAGTCAAGTAGAGGCATACTAGTGACACTCTGTTTGTCTATGTATTCACACAAGTATTATGTTTCCGGTTAATACAATTCTAGCATGAATAATAAACATTTATCATGAAATAAGGAAATAAATAATAACTTTATTATTGCCTCTAGGGCATATTTCCTTCACAGGCGGTACTAAAATGTATGAAGACCTTCGACAGATATTTTGGTGGGATGGAATGAAAAGGGAGATCACATATTTTGTCGCTTGTTGTGACATTTGCAACAAAGTAAAGGCGGAACACCAAAAACCCGCCGGACTTCTCCAACCCCTACACGTCTCGGAATGGAAATGGGGCGATGTCTGCATGGACTTTTTCACCGGTCTACCCCGCACTCATTGAGGCAATGATGCTATGTGGGTCATAGTGGACACGTTGACTAAAGTGGCTCACTTCATTCCTATCGGCACCACCCTTCGCGCTGATCAACTTGCGCAATTATATGTATCCCGGATTGTCAGTTTGCATGGAGTGCCAAAAACAATCACTTCAGACCGAGGTTCATTGTTTACCTCCGCATTCTGGTCCCGACTCCATCAAGCTTTAGGGACCGCTCTCAAATACAACACCGCCTATCATCCACAGACAGACGGTCAGACTGAGCGGGTAAATCAAATCCTTGAAGATATGCTTCGAGCATCTGCCTTAGCCCGTGGACCCAAATGGGAAGATTGTCTGCCATATGCAGAATTCTCATACAATAACAGTTTTCAAACCAGTTTGAAAATGTCACCCTTTGAAGCTTTATACGGCCGAAAGTGCTGCACTCCATTAAATTGGTCTCAAACCGGAGACAGCCGTATCTTCGGTACTGATCTAATACTGGAGGCAGAGAAACAAGTCAAGGAAATTCGAGATAGACTGCAGCTGGCCAAGTCACGACAGAAAAGTTATTATGATGCCAAACACAGACAAATCAGTTTTGAACCTAGTGAACACGTGTATCTCCGAGTCACCCCCATGAAGGGAGTCAAGAGATTTCAGACCCGAGGGAAATTGTCACCAAGGTATATTGGTCCGTTCCCGGTCATGACACGAGCTGGCACAGTTGCTTATCAGTTGGAATTACCACCCGAATTGTCGGATGTGCACAACGTGTTCCATGTATCATATCTGAGAAGGTATATTTCACCACCCGAGAAGCGGTCTGATATTTCAGAAATTGAGCTTGCCAAGGATTTAACTTATGAGGAAAGACCATTCAGAATTTTGGATGAGGCAGAAAGGGTCACACGCAACAAAGCGATAAAATTTTACAAAGTCCAGTGGGAGCATCACACCGAGGAAGAAGCAACTTGGGAAAGAGAGGAATTTTTAAGGGCAACCTGGGAAAGAGAGGAATTTTTAAGGACAACCTACCTAGAATTTTTTTCCCAAGCAACCGAATCTCTAGGACGAGATTCATCTTAAGTGGGGGAGGTTTGTGACAGCCTAGTTTTTGCCTTCTCCCTTTTTCCGGACTTTCAATTGCATTTGCTTTGGATTTGGAATTTCAAATCAATTCATATAGACCTGAACACTTGGGCTTACCCTTGATTTTCACCCAAGTGACCTCTCCACCTCTAACTCACTTTTCATTCTTTGAAAAACTTCCACAAAAGCCCAAGGATTATTTTTCATAAAAGAAAAATATTCATTTTCTTCCCTGAAAATCATTTCAGAGGAGTATGCTCCAAAGCAACCCTCATTTTATTTGCCCAAAAAAATCTGAGAAAATTCCCAAATACTCTTTGGACCCTAGTGCACCTTCCTGAGCAAAAATATTTCACAACTTTTTGTAATATTTTTGCTACAGAAAATCATTTCTGTTCTGGACAGAATGATCACTTTCTACAGCAAGTACCATTTTCCTTGATCCATTAAGGCTGATTTTTCTTGAGCATCATTACCCTCCTAAGAAACTACTAACTACCAAAAATCAGCCCTAAACCCTCTCTGGTTTGACCACAGTCAAGCTCACAAGTTTCTGTCCAGAAACTTGCTAGCAAGAGAGCCACTCCCACAGTGCACCTGTGACCAAGCCAACTATGCAAAACGACCAAAACCACTAAGGACTAACTGCCAGACATGAATTTATGGCAAGTGGTGGCTCTATGCCAGAGTTCACGCGGTGACCACGTGTGTGCACGATGCCAACGTGCTAGTCGACGCGCTCTGGATGCCGCCGAGCACTCTGTTCATCGCGTGCTCGCTTCCCCGGTTGCCGAACCTTGCCAAACCACGCCACCATCACCGTCTCGACATCCTTAAATCCCTCCTGGCGCTCGCCGACGTAGGAGCTCGCCACAGCAAGCACGGCCACGGCGCGGCCAAGGCAACAGTGCGCCCGTGCTCCTGTGCTCGTCGCGTACCGCGCTCCTGTGCTCGTCGCCGCTCGTCTACAGCCTCCATGTGATCCCCAGCATCTTCCCCCTCTCTCACTAACGCCATTCATCACCGGGCGACGCTCCAGAGAGCTCCGGCGAGCTCTCGATCCCCGCCTTGGCCTCGGCTATTAAGCCCCTCCCGAGCTCATTTCCCTCCTCACTCACACACTCAACACCTCACCACGACCCCGTAGGAAGCCGCAGCCCGGTCGGGCAGGCCTCTGGCCGCCGTCCCCGTCCCGAGCTCGCCGGCAATCCCCATCCTAGGCCCCCTCCCTCTCCAGAGCCTCTCGCGCTCCCTCGACTCCTCAGGCGTGCTCGTGGTGATCCGCTGGAGTGAACTGGTACTGTTGGAGTTGTTGGACCGGCCTCACCTCGCCAGAATCGTGAACTCCGACGAGCCTCGCCCGCTGCCGCCGCTAGAGAGCTCCATTCCGACCCCGTCCGACCAACTCTAGCTACGCTACGGGTACGGCAGGTGCGCCTCGACCTCCTCTCCAATCCTATCCCTTTGGATTGGGCCAAGGAGCCCTCTTCGCCGGCGTGCGCTCCGGCGGAGCCTCGCCGTGCTCTGTCTCTCTCCCCCTCCCCCTTCGACCTGACCAGTGGGGCCTGCTGTCAGCCACTCAGGCCGCGCCCGAAGCGGTATGAGTGGTGGTGCCCGGGCGTTTTACGCCTTCGACGTCACCCCCCTGGATTTTCTTTTTAATTCAAATTTAGTTTAAATTTGACCAGAACTTTGACCAGCTCTAACTCCTATTCTACAAGTCCAAATGATTTGATTCTTTTTGCATTCTGTTCTTACTAGAAAACTCTAGAAGCACACCCAAGATGGGATTATTCCTTGCTGCCTAGAATTTCTGGTAATTTTCAGAAGTGTTTTGACATTTTCTTTTTGGTCATTTGAATTATTTTCAGAAGGTGAAGCTTGTCTTGAAGGCATCCAGAAGGAGTGTGAAGCTCCTCTGTACTAAGGCAAGCCACAACAACATTATCATGGTGTCTTTGCAATATTCATGATTTTCTACTTGAATATATATATTATTCCTTGCATATAGTGGTAAAATAAATAATGCTTGTGTTATTTAGTTTTGTCATGATAAGAAGGCTTAGTTAATAGAAGTAAACGTTTGAACTAGTGAGTGTAGCTTGAATAGTTGATCTAAGTAGATTGTCATGACTATGGTGATATGATTATCGGTCTTATTTTTGCTATATTCATGCTAAGAAAATTTTTGTTTGATTTATGCCAACTAAAGTAATGAGTATAAATACCAAGTAAGGAAGAACCAGATAGAACTTGATTGAAGATGATCTGTTGTTAGTTGTGATGCATGATATATGGTTGCATAAGCATGGCATATTTTGACTCGAGCATTTTATTTCAAGTTAAACCTGATGATAAATGAACTTGAACATAAAGTTGGTTGGGTCATGGTGCCACTGAATCGGGCTGACGAGTGCAACCACATTTGCCTTTATGTGGAGGCCGGTTGTCGTCCATTGTCATGCCTGTTGTCGGTGCCTCCAACGAGGGAAGGTTATGGGCATGTGTTACCCTGGCCCGGTAAGCAGACATAACCTTGTGGACCCGTGTTGTTATGGTACCGAGTCCCCGTTTGGGGCAGTTTGTTTGCCATGACGGTGGTAGTTTTGCCTTTGGTAGGCTGGGTCACCCAGGACTAAGCCCAGTGGGGAGTTGGTCGGAGTGGCCGTAAGAGTGTCATGGCAATGGGAGAGTTCTGTCGGAATGCCGTTGGTCCACCCGAATGGGAGTGTGAGGCCATGGATTCCGTGGTGTGGGTAAAGTGCGCTACCTCTGCAGAGTGTATTAATCTATCGAGAGCTGCGCCCGCGGATAAGGGCCTAGTTCGTAAGTAAGTCACACCATGGATCAACTGTTTTTAGTAAATCTTGCACACTAATCAACTTGCATTGCACTGGTTGGATGATGATGAAGTCAGTGAGGCTGACTGTTGTGGTATCATTTGTGATCCGGGAATGATCATGTTTTGGTTACGAGGTAACCAGTTCGACCAAGCATTGGTTCCGTTCGTGCTTCGTCGTGAGCACTGTTTTGGTTGCGAGGCAACCGGTTGGTAAGAGAGTCCGCATGACTCGATGCACAAGTTTGGTTTCACTGCATGAGTAGTATTTTGTTGTTTGCATTTAACTTGATTAAATGTCATGATGTTGTTTGTCATTATGGTTCTGTTTGCTGTGAGCTTGCAAGTACATTCAATGTACTGACCTGGCGTGTTATGCCAGATTTCAGGAAAGTCTAACTAGATCGGAGAGCTGCCGTGTCTAGACCGTGTCCACATCGGTGTCCCTATGCTATGGAGTCCCGCTACGTCGTTGTTCCGCTGCCGTGTAGATGTCGTGCTCGAGGCCCCTTTATGTCTACTAAATAATGTACATATTGTTCAGCCACACCGAGTGTGCCGCTTGGCCTCACAACTTGTTGTAATGTCACTCTATGCTTCCGCTAGTTTCAATAAAGCGGTGATTTCTATACCAAGATGTTGTGTGTTGCCAGAAGACATGATCTCTGGGTTGGCATACAGGGTAAACCGGTCGCTCTGAGCCGGGGTGCCACACTGAGCTTGCTGCGAAGCATCATCTTATGTTGTTTGACACACAAAGGCATGGTTAGTTCCCGAGGCCTATCATTTCAAGATGGTGTGATGTGTTGAACACTGGGCGGCTAAGATGGCAAAGGAAGAGGTATCATATCCTTCAGAGCTAACTAGTCGTGTAGTTGAAGCAAATGGAGGAAAGGCGGATGATATTATATCCATGAGAGTAGAGGCTTATTCCGCAAAGATATGTATGTAGTGTCGAATCGAATGTGGTGGGTGAAATTGTGATCAAGGGCGTGTTTGGTTGCAGTTTGCAACAGTAGTTGCATTGCATGTTCATCTCCAGCCAACCCGGTTCTTTAAATGCAGCCTCATATGCAGCAGATGCAACCTGTTTGGTTGCCTGCATCGCATGGAGGGGCACGGACCCCCCTGTTGTTTGGTTGCTGTTTTTGTGCTTAGGGTGTGAGCAGATGCAAACTTCAGCTGTTTGGTTGCAAACATCGTTTGTGTTCTGCTCACCCCATTCAAATGTGGTGGCCTTACCACCACATGATCAGCACAACAGCAAGATCAAACAAAGCAAGCAACCAAATGAAATCAAACACGACAAGCAAGGAAATGACAGCAAACTACTTAACTACATAGCATAAGTCTAGATTAACAGCAGGGGCATCATCCTTCCCTGCTCCATGCCAGGGTGCTTCTCCTGGCCAAAATATGAACAAGTTCCCAGCACAAGTCTCGCCACGCACCATAAAAGTTCAACACTAACACCTTACTTAACTTAACTACATAGCATGCTCGATGTCACCAACGCAGTTGTGCCTGCTGCAACAAAACCTGCACATGACCGAGGAGTCGTGGTTGTAGATCTGATCCTTCAGTCCGAGTCCTGAGATGCACATAACGACGAGGTCGCCGGGGACGATCTGGTGGCGGCGGCAGAAGTAGTTCCAGCCCCGGCCAAGCACCATGTGCCCCACGAAGTTCTGGACCTGCACCCAGAACACGCATCGTTTGTTCGCCGACAGCCTGACCACGCGCGGGAGCCGCTTGATGACCAGCCAGGTATTCATCACCTCCACGTACTTGCGAGGGACGACGAGCATGGCGAGGTCCTCATTGTCCTTGATCTGCTGGTAGAAGCGCAGCGACTCCCGGGCCCCCTCCTCGTGGCCCTGCCTCGGAGATCGTCCCCTTGAACGAGGCAGGCTCATGAAGGCGATCCTGCCAGGCAGGTCCACCATCCTGAGCCACCTGTTCATGGGGATGAAATCCTCGGCGCCCTCAGCTCCGGCCACCACCTGAGCTCCTCCACCCACCACATCCCAGTCAGTCTTCAATATCTTGTCAGGTAAGATGACAAGTATTAGTGCACAAACTCTTTGCAAAATGGCACTGATCAGAGACATTTTCCCAAGAGCAAATGCCACTGATCAGTGCACAAACTCTTTGAGCAAATGCCACTGATCAATGGAACTTGCTGTTGGGCAAATGCCACTTATCAATGACACTTGCTGTTGGGCAAATGCCACTGATCAGTGGACTTGCTCAATAGCAAGTGCCACTGATCAGTGGTAGTTGCCCATGAGAAAATGCCATTGATAAGTGGCACTTGCTGTTTGGCAAGTCCACTTATCCTAAGCATGGAAACATCTAAAAATAGCAACAACAAGTGCCAATAGCACCCATGTGCACCCATGCACATTTGGCAGCATCCTAAAATGGTCCTACTACATTCATGTTTAACAATCAACACAAACCCTAGCTTGAACATGTATGTAGCAACATGAACAACAACATGAACATGATCCTAGCTTGAACATGAACATGCCATTTGCATGAACACACATCCTAGCAAGACCCTACCATGAACACATATCCTAGCAAAGCACACTACCATTGGGGATTCTAGCATGAACACAACTACTAGCATGAACACAGATCCTAGGACACATTAGCAGTAGTAGAAGAAAATTATCCTAGGACACACACTGTATGAAACAAGAACAGATCGGTCCAATTGGATTCGATTGGGATCGCATCCAATTGGATCTACTCGAATCCTATCTAATCCTATCGAATCCACTAACTACTAGCACATGTCTAAGAAATAAACCCCTAATCTACATCTACAAGCAAGCATTGAGGGGGTTTGGCTCACCGGAGCACGCGCAGTCGCAGCGAACCGAGGCTGGGGTGAAAACCCTGGCGGGAAGGAGAGAGGTGGTGGAGCAGAGGAGGAGCCGGCCCCGGCGACGGCCTGCAGCATTGGCCCCGTGCTCATCGCCATGCCGGAGGTCGAGGAGGACGACCCGCCGACAGCAGAAAACCCTTGGACGGGGGTCAAGGAAACCCCCTGCCCAATGGGGTCCCAAGAAGCAGCGACTCCATGGACAGCGCCGGCGCCGACCCCGGGACCACGAGGTCCGGAATCGGCGGCGGAGCAGGAATGGCTGGCACCGCATTGGCCGGCGCTCGTGGTGGCCGGTAGCAGATGGGGGACGGCGCTCGCAGCGCCGACGCCAGGTCCCGGCCCAAGTTCTGGAGCCCGGCCCGTTGGGGATCGTTGCAGAAATTAAAAAAATTCTACGCATCACCAAGATCAATCTATGGAGAGACAAGCAATGAGAGAGAGGGGAGTGCATCTTCATACCCTTGAAGATCGCGATGTTGGAGCATTGCAAGAACGTGGTTGGTGGAGTCGTACACGCAGCGATTCTGATCGCGGTCGATTCCGATCTAAGCGCCGAACAACGGCGCCTCCGCGTTCAACACACTTGCAGCCCGGTGACGTTTCCCGCTCCTTGATCCAGCAAGGAGGAGGGAGAGGTTGGGGAAGACAACTCCAGCAGTAGCACGACGGCGTGGTGGTGGTGGAGCAGCGTGGTTTTCAGCAGGGCTTCGCCAAGAACTACGAAGGACGAGGATGTGGAAAGGTAGGGCTGCACCGAGACAGAGAGAGAGAGACTCGTGTGTTTCGTAGCCCCAAAACCCTCACTATATATAGGAGGAGGGGAGGTGGATGCGCCCCCTCTAGGGTTCCCACCCTAGGGGGTGAGGCAGCCCTAGATGGGATAGGGGGGCGGCCAAGAGGGGGAGAGAGGGGGGCGCACCCTAGGGTGGGCCTTTAGGCCCATCTGCGCCTAGGGTTTCCCCCATATCCTCCTAGCTGCGCCTCGGGCCTTGGTGGGAGGCGCACCAGCCCACTCAGGGGCTGGTCCATTCCCACTCTTGGCCCATGCAAGCCTCCGGGGCTGGTGGCCCCTCCCGGTGGACCCCCGGAACCCTACCGGTGGTCCCGGTACATTACCGGTGACGCCCGAAACACTTCCGGTGACCAAAACCTCACTTCCTATATATTATTCTTTACCTCTGGACCATTCCAGAACTCCTCATGACGTCCGGGATCTCATCCGGGACTCCGAACAACATTCGATAACCACGTACAAACTTTCCCTATAACCCTAGCGTCATCGAACCTTAAGTGTGTAGACCCTACGGGTTCGGGAGGCATGTAGACATGACCGAGCCATCTCTCCGGTCAATAACCAACAGCGGGATCTGGATACCCAAGCTGGCTCCTACATGTTCCACGATGATCTTATCGGATGAACCACGATGTCGAGGATTCAATCAATCCCGTATACAATTCCTTTTGTCTACCGGTATGATACTTGCTCGAGATTCGATCGTCGGTATCCCTATACCTTGTTCAATCTCGTTACCGGCAAGTCTCTTTACTTTTTCCGTAACACATCATCCCGTGATCAACTCCTTGGTCACATTGAGCTCATTATGATGATGTCCTACCGAGTGGGCCCAAAGATACCTCTCCATCACACGGAGTGACAAATCCCAGTCTCGATTCATGCCAACCCAACAGACACTTTTGGAGATACCCGTAGTGTGCCTTTATAGCCACCCAGTTACGTTGTGATGTTTGGCACACCCAAAGCATTCCTACGGTATCCGGGAGTTGCACAATCTCATGGTCTAAGGAAATGATACTTGACATTAGAAAAGCTTTAGCAGGTGAACTACACGATCTTGTGCTATGCTTAGGATTGGGTCTTGTCCATCACATCATTCTCCTAATGATGTGATCCCGTTATCAACGACATCCAATTGTTGGGGATCGTAGCTGAATTTTAAAATTTCCTACGCATCACCAAGATCCATCTATGGAGTATACTAGCAACGAGGGGAAAGGAGTGCATCTACATACCCTTGTAGATCGCGAGCAGAAGCGTTCAGGTGAACGGGGTTGATGGAGTCGTACTCGCCGTGATCCAAATCACCGATGACCGAGTGCCGAACGGACGGCACCTCCGCGTTCAACACACGTACGGAGCAGCGACGTCTCCTCCTTCTTGATCCAGCAAGGGGGAAGGAGAGGATGATGGAGATCCAGCAGCATGACGGCGTGGTGGTGGATGTAGCGGGATCTCGGCAGGGCTTCGCCAAGCTTCTGCGAGAGGGAGAGGTGTTGCAGGGGAGGAGGGAGGCGCCAAAGGCTGTAGTCTTGCTTCCCTCCCCCCTTTATATAGGCCCCCTGGGAGGGGGGCGCCGGCCAAGAACCCATCTATGGGGGGGGGGCGGCCAAGGGGGGGAAACTTCCCCCCAAGTCAAGTGGGGCGCCCCCCCACCCTAGGGTTTCCAACCCTAGGCGCAGGGGGGAGGCCCATGGGGGGCGCCCCAGCCCACTAAGGGCTGGTTCCCTTCCCACTTCAGCCCATGGGGCCCTCCGAGATAGGTGGCCCCACCCGGTGGACCCCTGGGACCCTTCCGGTGGTCCCGGTACAATACCGATAACCCCCGAAACTTTCTCGGTGGCCGAAACTGGACTTCCTATATATAATTCTTCACCTCCGAACCATTCCGGAACTCCTCGTGACGTCCGGGATCTCATCCGGGACTCCGAACAACTTTCGGGTTTCCGCATGCTCATATCTCTACAACCCTAGCATCACCGAACCTTAAGTGTGTAGACCCTACGGGTTCGTGAGACATGCAGACATGACCGAGACGCCTCTCCGGTCAATAACCAACAGCGGGTCTGGATACCCATGTTGGCTCCCACATGTTCCACGATGATCTCATCGGATGAACCACGATGTCGAGGATTCAATCAATCCCGTATACAATTCCCTTTGTTAATCGGTGTGTTACTTGCCCGAGATTCGATCGTCGGTATCCCAATACCTTGTTCAATCTCGTTACCGGCAAGTCTCTTTACTCGTACCGTAATGCATGATCCCGTGGCTAACTCCTTAGTCACATTGAGCTCATTATGATGATGCATTACCGAGTGGGCCCAGAGATACCTCTCCATCATACGGAGTGACAAATCCCAGTCTCGATCCGTGCCAACCCAACAGACACTTTCGGAGATACCCGTAGTGTACCTTTATAGTCACCCAGTTACGTCGTGACGTTTGGCACACCCAAAGTACTCCTACGGTATCCGGGAGTTGCATGATCTCATGGTCTAAGGAGAAGATACTTGACATTGGAAAAGCTCTAGCAAACGAACTACACGATCTTTGAGCTATGCTTAGGATTGGGTCTTGTCCATCACATCATTCTCCTAATGATGTGATCCCGTTATCAATGACATCCAATGTCCATGGTCAGGAAACCATGACTATCTGTTGATCAACGAGCTAGTCAACTAGAGGCTTACTAGGGACACGTTGTAGTCTATGCATTCACACATGTATTACGATTTCCGGATAACACAATTACAGCATGAACAATAGACAATTATCATGAACAAAGAAATATAATAATAACCATTTATTATTGCCTCTAGGGAATATTTCTAACAGTCTCCCACTTGCACTAGAGTCAATAATCTAGTTACATTGTGATGAATCGAACACCCATTGCGTCCTGGTGTTGATCATGTTTTGCTCTAGGGAGAGGTTTAGTTAACGGATCTGCTACATTCAGGTCCGTATGTACTTTACAAATATCTATGTCTCCATTTTGAACACTTTCACGAATGGAGTTGAAGCGACGCTTGATATGCCTGGTCTTCCTGTGAATCCTGGGCTCCTTCGCAAGGGCAATAGCTCCAGTGTTGTCACAGAAGAGAGTCATCGGGCCCGACGCATTGGGAATCACCCCTAGGTCGGTAATGAACTCCTTCATCTAGACTGCTTCCTGTGCTGCCTCCGAGGCTGCCATGTACTCCGCCTCACATGTAGATCCCGCCACGACGCTTTGCTTGCAACTGCACCAGCTTACTACTCCTCCATTCAAAATATACACGTATCCAGTTTGTGACTTCGAGTCATCCAGATCTGTGTCGAAGCTAGCGTCGACGTAACCCTTTACGACGAGCTCTTCGTCACCTCCATAAACGAGAAACATATCCTTAGTCCTCTTCAGGTACTTCAGGATATTCTTGACCGCTGTCCAGTGTTCCATGCCGGGATTACTTTGGTACCTTCCTACCAAACTTACGGCAAGGTTTACATCGGGTCTGGTACACAGCATGGCATACATAATAGACCCTATGGCCGAGGCATAGGGGATGACACTCATCTTTTCTCTATCTTCTGCCGTGGTCGGGCATTGAGCCGTGCTTAATTTCACACCTTGCAATACAGGCAAGAACCCCTTCTTGGACTGATCCATATTGAACTTCTTCAATATCTTGTCAAGGTACGTACTCTGTGAAACACCAATGAGGCGTCCTGATCTATCTCTATAGATCTTGATGCCTAATATATAAGCAGCTTCTCCAAGGTCCTTCATTGAAAAACACTTATTCAAATAGGCCTTTATACTTTCCAAGAATTCTATATCATTTCCCATCAATAGTATGTCATGCACATATAATATGAGAAATGCTACAGAGCTCCCACTCACTTTCTTGTAAACACAGGCTTCTCCATAAGTCTGTGTAAACCCAAACGCTTTGATCATCTCATCAAAACGAATGTTCCAACTCCGAGATGCTTCCACCAGCCCATAAATGGAGCGCTGGAGCTTGCATACTTTGTCAGCATTCTTAGGATCGACAAAACCTTCCGGCTGCATCATATACAATTCTTCCTTAAGGAAGCCATTAAGGAATGCCGTTTTGACGTCCATCTGCCATATCTCATAATCATAGTATGCGGCAATTGCTAACATGATTCGGACGGACTTCAGCTTCGCTATGGGTGAGAAAGTCTCATCGTAGTCAACCCCTTGAACTTGTCGATAACCCTTAGCGACAAGTCGAGCCTTATAGATGGTCACATTACCATCCGCGTCTGTCTTCTTCTTAAAGATCCATTTATTTTCTATGGCTCGCCGATCATCGGGCAAGTCAGTCAAAGTCCATACTTCGTTTTCATACATGGATCCTATCTCGGATTTCATGGCTTCAAGCCATTTGTCGGAATCCGGGCCCGCCATCGCTTCTTCATAGTTCGAAGGTTCACCGTTGTCTAACAACATTATTTCCAGGACAGGGTTCCCGTACCACTCTGGTGCGGAACGTGTACTTGTCGACCTACGAAGTTCAGTAGTAACTTGATCTGAAGCTTCATGATCATCATCATTAACTTCCTCCCCAGTCGGTGTAGGCACCACATGAACATCTTCCCGCGCTGCGCTACTTTCCGGTTCGGATGGGGTGACTATCACCTCATCAAGTTCCACTTTCCTCCCACTTAATTCTTTCGAGAGAAACTCTTTCTCCAGAAAGGACCCGTTCCTGGCAACGAAGATCTTGCCTTCGGATCTGAGGTAGAAGGTATACCCAATAGTGTCCTTAGGGTATCCTATGAAGACGCATTTCTCCGACTTGGGTTCGAGCTTTTCAGGTTGAAGTTTCTTGACATAAGCATCGCATCCCCAAACTTTTAGAAACGACAGCTTAGGTTTCTTCCCAAACCATAATTCATACGGTGTCGTCTCAACGGATTTCGACGGAACCCTATTTAAAGTGAATGCGGCAGTCTCTAAAGCATAGCCCCAAAATGAGAGCGGTAAATCGGTAAGAGACATCATAGATCGCACCATATCCAATAGAGTGCGATTACGACGTTCGGACACACCGTTTCGCTGAGGTGTTCCAGGCGGCGTGAGTTGTGAAACGATTCCACATTTCCTTAAGTGCGTACCAAATTCGCGACTTAAATATTCTCCACCACGATCTGATCGTAAGAACTTTATTTTTCTGTCACGTTGATTCTCAACCTCACTCTGAAATTCCTTGAACTTTTCAAAGGTTTCAGACTTGTGTTTCATTAGGTAGACATACCCATATCTACTTAAGTCATCAGTGAGAGTGAGAACATAACGATATCCTCCGCGAGCCTCAACACTCATTGGACCGCACACATCGGTATGTATGATTTCCAATAAGTTGGTTGCTCGCTCCATTGATCCGGAGAACGGAGTCTTGGTCATCTTACCCATGAGGCATGGTTCGCACGTGTCAAATGATTCGTAATCAAGAGACTCCAAAAGTCCATCTGCATGGAGCTTCTTCATGCGCTTGACACCAATGTGACCAAGGCGGCAGTGCCACAAGTATGTGGGACTATCGTTATCAACTTTAAATCTTTTGGTATTCACACTATGAATATGTGTAACATCACGTTCGAGATTCTTCGAGAATAAACCATTGACCAGCGGGGCATGACCATAAAACATATCTCTCATATAAATAGAACAACCATTATTCTCAGATTTAAATGAGTAGCCATCTCGAATTAAACGAGATCCAGATACAATGTTCATGCTCAAAGCTGGCACTAAATAACAATTATTGAGGTTTAAAACTAATCCCGTAGGTAAATGCAGAGGCAGCGTGCCGACGGCGATCACATCGACCTTGGAACCATTCCCGACACGCATCGTCACCTCATCCTTCGCCAGTCTCCGTTTATTCCGCAGTTCCTGTTTTGAGTTACAAATATGAGCAACCGCACCGGTATCAAATACCCAGGAGCTACTACGAGTACTGGTAAGGTACACATCAATTACATGTATATCACATATACCTTTGGTGTTGCCGGCCTTCTTGTCTGCTAAGTATTTGGGGGCAGTTCCGCTTCCAGTGACCACTTCCCTTGCAATAAAAGCACTCAGTCTCAGGCTTGGGTCCATTCCTTGGCTTCTTCCCGGCAACTGGTTTACCGGGCGCGGCAACTCCCTTGCCGTCCTTCTTGAAGTTCTTCTTGCCCTTGCCTTTCTTAAACTTAGTGGTTTTATTCACCATCAACACTTGATGTTCCTTTTTGATCTCCACCTCCGCTGATTTCAGCATTGAATATACCTCAGGAATGGTCTTTTCCATCCCCTGCATATTGAAGTTCATCACAAAGCTCTTGTAGCTCGGTGGAAGCGACTGAAGGATTCTGTCAATGACCGCGTCATCCGGGAGATTAACTCCCAGCTGAGACAAGCGGTTATGTAACCCAGACATTCTGAGTATGTGCTCACTAACAGAACTATTTTCCTCCATTTTATAGCTGAAGAACTTGTCGGAGACCTCATATCTCTCGACCCGGGCATGAGCTTGGAAAACCATTTTCAGCTCTTCGAACATCTCATATGCTCCATGCTTCTCAAAACGCTTTT
This sequence comes from Triticum aestivum, assembly GCF_018294505.1. NCBI lineage: Eukaryota > Viridiplantae > Streptophyta > Magnoliopsida > Poales > Poaceae > Triticum > Triticum aestivum. Next base: position 5,855,966 of record NC_057805.1, read on the forward strand.
GGAGCCCCGGTTCTAAGCTATAAAGCATGCCGCACTGAACGAGGGAGTAATCATCAGCACGTGATTGCCAAGCGTTCATAACGTCTTAGTTCTCTGGGATTGGTGCTTCACCTAGCGGTGCTTCTAGGACATAATCTTTCTTGGCAGCTATGAGGATGATCCTCAGGTTCCGGACCGAGTCCGTATAGTTACTGCCATCATCTTTCAGCTTGGTTTTCTCTAGGAACGCGTTGAAGTTGAGGACAACGTGGGCCATTTGATCTACACGACATATTGTAAAGATTTTAGACTAAGTTCATGATAATTAAGTTCATATAATCAAATTATTCAATGAACTCCCACTCAGATAGACATCCCTCTAATCATCTAAGTGAAACATGATCCGAGTTAACTAGGCCGTGTCCGATCATCATGTGAGACGGACTAGTCAAGATCGGTGAACATCTCCATGTTGATCGTATCTTCTATACGACTCATGCTCGACCTTTCGGTCCTCCGTGTTCCGAGGCCATGTCTGTACATGGTAGGCTCGTCAAGTCAACCTAAGTGTATTGCGTGTGTTCCGAGGCCATGTCTGTACATGCTAGGCTCGTCAACACCCGTTGTATGCGAACGTTAGAATCTATCACACCCGATCATCACGTGGTGCTTCGAAACAACGAACCTTCGCAACGGTGCACAGTTAGGGGGAACACTTTCTTGAAATTATTATAAGGGATCATCTTACTTACTACCGTCGTTCTAAGCAAATAAGATGCAAAACATGACAAACATCACATGCAATCAAACAGTGACATGATATGGCCAATATCATTTTGCTCCTTTGATCTCCATCTTCGGTGCACCATGATCATCTTCGTCACCGGCATGACACCATGATCTCCATCATCATGATCTCCATCATTGTGTCTTCATGAAGTTGTCACGCCAACGATTACTTCTACTTCTATGGCTAACGCGTTTAGCAATAAAGTAAAGTAATTTACATGGTGTTATTCAATGACACACAGGTCATACAGAAAATAAAGACAACTCCTATGGCTCCTGCCGGTTTTCATACTCATCGACATGCAAGTCGTGATTCCTATTACAAGAATATGATCAATCTCATACATCACATATATCATTCATCACATCTTCTGGCCATATCACATCACATAGCACATGCTGCAAAAACAAGTTAGACGTCCTCTAATTGTTGTTGCAAGTTTTTACGTGGCTTGTATAGGTTTCTAGCAAGAACGTTTCTTACCTACGTAAAACCACAATGTGATATGCCAATTTCTATTTACCCTTCATAAGGACCCTTTTCATCGAATCCGTTCCGACTAAAGTAGGAGAGACAGACACCCGCTAGCCACCTTATGCAACTAGTGCATGTCAGTCGGTGGAACCTGTCTCACGTAAGCGTACGTGTAAGGTCGGTCCGGGCCGCTTCATCCCACAATACCGCCGAAACAAGATAAGACTAGTAGCGGCAAGAAGAATTGGCAACATCTACGCCCACAACTGCTTTGTGTTCTACTCGTGCATAGTAACTACGCATAGGCCTGGCTCATGATGCCGCTGTTGGGGATCGTAGCTGAATTTTAAAATTTCCTACGCATCACCAAGATCCATCTATGGAGTATACAAGCAACGAGGGGAAAGGAGTGCATCTACATACCCTTGTAGATCGCGAGCGGAAGCGTTCAAGTGAACGGGGTTGATGGAGTCGTACTCGCCGTGATCCAAATCACCGATGACCGAGTGCCGAACGGACGGCACCTCCGCGTTCAACACACGTACGGAGCAGCGACGTCTCCTCCTTCTTGATCCAGCAAGGGGGAAGGAGAGGTTGATGGAGATCCAGCAGCACGACGGCGTGGTGGTGGATGTAGCGGGATCTCGGCAGGGCTTCGCCGAGCTTCTGCGAGAGGGAGAGGTGTTGCAGGGGAGGAGGGAGGCGCCAAAGGCTGTAGTCTTGCTGCCCTCCCTCCCCCCTTTATATAGGCCCCCTGGGAGGGGGGCGCCGGCCAAGAACCCATCTATGGGGGGGGGGGCGGCGGCCAAGGGAGGGAAACTTCCCCCCCCAAGTCAAGTGGGGCGCCCCCCCACCCTAGGGTTTCCAACCCTAGGCGCAGGGGGGAGGCCCATGGTGGGAGCCCCAACCCACTAAGGGCTGGTTCCCTTCCCACTTCAGCCCATGGGGCCCTCCGGTATAGGTGGCCCCACCCAGTGGACCCCCGGGACCCTTCCGGTGGTCCCGATACAATACCGATAACCCCCGAAACTTTCTCGGTGGCCGAAACTGGACTTCCTATATATAATTCTTCACCTCCGGACCATTCCGGAACTCCTCGTGACGTCCGGGATCTCATCCGGGACTCCGAACAACTTTCGGGTTTCCGCATACTCATATCTCTACAACCCTAGCGTCACCGAACCTTAAGTGTGTAGACCCTACGGGTTCGGGAGACATGCAGACATGACCGAGACGCCTCTCCGGTCAATAACCAACAGCGGGATCTGGATACCCATGTTGGCTCCCACATGTTCCACGATGATCTCATCGGATGAACCACGATGTCGAGGATTCAATCAATCCCGTATACAATTCCCTTTGTCAATCGGTGTGTTACTTGCCCGAGATTCGATCGTCGGTATCCCAATACCTTGTTCAATCTCGTTACCGGCAAGTCTCTTTACTCGTACCGTAATGCATGGTCCCGTGGCTAACTCCTTAGTCACATTGAGCTCATTATGATGATGCATTATCGAGTGGGCCCAGAGATACCTCTCTGTCATACGGAGTGACAAATCCCAGTCTCGATCCGTGCCAACCCAACAGACACTTTCGGAGATACCCGTAGTGTACCTTTATAGTCACCCAGTTACGTTGTGACGTTTGGCACACCCAAAGTACTCCTACGGTATCCGGGAGTTGCACGATCTCATGGTCTAAGGAGAAGATACTTGACATTGGAAAAGCTCTAGCAAACGAACTACACGATCTTTGAGCTATGCTTAGGATTGGGTCTTGTCCATCACATCATTCTCCTAATGATGTGATCCCGTTATCAATGACATCCAATGTCTATAGTCAGGAAACCATGACTATCTGTTGATCAACGAGCTAGTCAACTAGAGGCTTACTAGGGACACGTTGTAGTCTATGCATTCACACATGTATTACGATTTCCGGATAACACAATTATAGCATGAACAATAGACAATTATCATGAACAAAGAAATATAATAATAACCATTTATTATTGCCTCTAGGGCATATTTCCAACACCAATGTCCATGGTCAGGAAACCGTAACCATCTATTGATCAACGAGCTAGTCAACTAGAGGCTCACTAGGGACATGTTGTGGTCTATGTATTCACACATGTATTACGATTTCCGGATAACACAATTATAGCATGAATAATATACAATTATCTTGAACAAGGAAATATAATAATAACCATTTTATTATTGCCTCTAGGGCATATTTCCAACAGTCTCCCACTTGCACTAGAGTCAATAATCTAGTTACATTGTGATGAATCGAACACCCATAGAGTTCTGGTGTTGATCATGTTTTGCTCGTTGTAGAGGTTTAGTCAAGGATCTGCGACATTCGGATCCGTGTGCACTTTACACATATCTATGCCCCCATCTTGAATATATTCACGAATGGAGTTGAAGCGTCGCTTGATATGCCTGGTCTTCTTGTGAAACCTGGGCTCCTTGGCAAGGGCAATAGCTCCAGTGTTGTCACAGAAGAGAGTCATCGGGCCCGACGCATTTGGAATTACTCCTAGGTCGGTGATGAACTCCTTCATCCAGACTGCTTCACATGTAGATCCCGTCACGACGCTTTGCTTGCAACTGCACCAGCTGACTGCCTCACCATTCAAAATATACACGTATCCGGTTTGTGACTTGGAGTCATCCGGATCTGTGTTGAAGCTAGCATCGACGTATCCCTTTACGACGAGTTCTTCGTCACCTCCATAAACGAGAAACATATCCTTAGTCCTTTTCAGGTACTTTAGGATATTCTTGACCGCTGTCCAGTGTTCCATGCCGGGATAACTTTGGTACCTTCCTACCAAACTTACAACAAGGTTCACGTCAGGTCTGGTACACAGCATGGCATACATAATAGACCCTATGGCTGAGGCATGGGGGATGACACTCATCTTTTCTCTATCTTCTGCCAAGGTCGGGCATTGAGCCGTGCTCAATCTCACACCTTGCAATATAGGCAAGAACCCCTTCTTGGACTGATCCATATTGAACTTCTTCAATATCTTGTCAAGGTATGTGCTTTGTGAAAGACCAATGAGGCGTCTCGATCTATCTCTATAGATCTTGATGTCTAATATGTAAGCAGCTTCTCCAAGGTCCTTCATTGAAAAACACTTATTCAAGTAGGCCTTTACACTTTCCAAAAGTTCTATATCATTTCCCATCAATAGTATGTCATCCACGTATAATATGAGAAATGCTACAGAGCTCCCACTCACTTTCTTGTAAACACAGGCTTCTCCAGAAGTCTGCATAAACCCAAACGCTTTGATCATCTCATCAAAGCGAATGTTCCAACTCCGAGATGCTTGCACCAGCCCATAGATTGAGCGCTGGAGCTTGCATACCTTGTCAGCATTCTTAGGATCGACAAAACCTTCCGGCTGCATCATATACAATTCTTCCTTAAGGAAACCATTAAGGAATGCCGTTTTGACATCCATTTGCCATATCTCATAATCATAGAATGCGGCAATTGCTAACATGATTCAGACGGACTTCAGCTTCGCTACGGGTGAGAAGGTCTCATCGTAGTCAACCCCTTGAACTTGTCGATAACCCTTAGCGACAAGCCGAGCCTTATAGATGGTCACATTAACATCTGTGTCAGTCTTCTTCTTAAAGATCCATTTATTCTCTATGGCTTGCCAATCAACGGGCAAGTCTGTCAAAGTCCATACTTCGTTTTCATACATGGATCCTATCTTGGATTTCATGGCTTCAAGCCATTTGTTGGAATCCGGGCCCGCCACCGCCTCTTCATAGTTCGAAGGTTCACCGTTGTCTAACAACATGATTTCCAGGACAGGGTTGCCGTACCACTCTGGTGCGGAACGTGTCCTCGTGGACCTACGAAGTTCAGTAGCTTGATCCGAAGTTTCATGATCAGCACCATTAACTTCCTCTCTAGTCGGTGCAGGCACCACAAAAACATCTTCCTGAGCTGCGCTACTTTCCGATTCAAGTGGCAATACCTCATCAAGTTCTACTTTCCTCCCACTTACTTCTTTCAAGAGAAACTCTTTCTCTAGAAAGGATCCATTCTTAGCAACAAAGATCTTGCCTTCGGATCTGAGGTAGAAGGTATACCCAATAGTTTCCTTAGGGTATCCTATGAAGACGCATTTTTCCGACTTGGGTTCGAGCTTTTCAGGTTGAAGTTTCTTGACATAAGCATCGCATCCCCAAACTTTCAGAAACGACAGCTTAGGTTTCTTTCCAAAGCATAATTCATACGGTGTCGTCTTAACGGATTTCGATGGAGCCCTATTTAAAGTGAATGCGATAGTTCTAAAGCATAACCCCAAAATGATAGCGGTAGATCGGTAAGAGACATCATAGATCGCACCATATCCAATAGAGTGTGATGACGACCTTCGGACACACCATTTCGCTGAGGTGTTCCAGGCGGCGTGAGTTGTGAAACGATTCCACATTTCCTTAGGTGCGTGCCAAAATCGTGACTCAAGTATTCTCCCCCATGATCTGATCATAAGATCTTTATTTTCCTGTCACGTTGATTCTCTACCTCACTCTGAAATTCCTTGAACTTTTCAAAGGTCTCAGACTTGTGTTTCATTAAGTAGACATACCCATATCAACTTAAGTCATCAGTGAGGGTGAGAACATAACGATAGCCACCGCGAGCCTCAACGCTCATTAGACCGCACACATCAGTATGTATGATTTCCAATAAGTTGGTTGCTCGCTCCATTGTTCCGGAGAACGGAGTCTTGGTCATTTTGCCCATGAGGCATGGTTCGCATGTGTCAAATGATTCATAATCAAGAGACTCCAAAAGCCCATCTGCATGGAGTTTCTTCATGCGTTTGACACCAATGTAACCAAGGCGGCAGTGCCACAAGTATGTGGGACTATCATTATCAACCTTACATCTTTTGGCATTCACACTATGAATATGTGTAACATCACGTTCGAGATTAAACAAAAATAAACCATTGACCAGCGGAGCATGACCATAAAACTTATCTCTCATATAAATGGAACAACCATTATTCTCGGATTTAAATGAGTAGCCATCTCACATTAAATGAGATCCAGATACAATGTTCATGCTCAAAGCTGGTACTAAATAACAATTATTGAGGTTTAAAACTAATCCCGAAGGTAGATGTAGAGGTAGCGTGCCGACGGCGATCACTTCGACCTTGGAACCATTCCCGACGCGCATCGTCACCTCGTCCTTCGCCAGTCTCCGCTTATTTCGTAGCTCCTGTTTTGAGCTACAAATTTGAGCAACCGCACCGGTATCAAATACCTAGGAGATACTACGAGTGCTGGTAAGGTACACATCAATAACATGTATATCATATATACCTTTGGTATTGCCGGCCTTCTTATCCGCTAAGTACTTGGGGCAGTTCCGCTTCCAGTGACCATTTCCCTTGCAATAAAAGCACTCAGTCTCAGGCTTAGTGGTCTTATTCACCATCAACACTTGATGTTCCATTTTGATCTCCACCTCCGCTGATTTCAGCATTGAATATAATTCGGGAATGGACGTCTCCATCCCATGCATATTGTAGTTCATCACAAAGCTCTTGTAGCTAGGTGGGAGCAACTGGAGGATTCTGTCAATGACCGAGTCATCTAGGAGGTTATCTCCCAGCTGATACAAGCAGTTGTGCAACCCAGACATTTTGAGTATATGCTCGCTGACAGAACTGTTTTCCTCCATCTTACAACTGTAGAACTTGTCGGAGACTTCATATCTCTTGACCCGGGCATGAGCTTGGAAAACCATTTTCAGCTCTTGGAACATCTCATATGCTCCGTGTTGCTCAAAACGCTTTTGGAGCCCCGATTCTAAGCTGTAAAGCATGCCGCACTGAACCAGGGAGTAATCATCACTACGCGACTGCCAGGCGTTTCATAACGTCTTGAGTTACTGGGAAAATGGGTGCGTCACCTAGCGGTGCTTCAAGGACATATGCTTTCTTGGCAGCTATGAGGATGATCCTCGAGTTACGGACCCAATCCGTATAGTTGTTACCATCGTCTTTCAGCTTGGTTTTCTCTAGGAACGCGTTGAAGTTGAGGGCAACATTAGCGTGGGCCATTTGATCTACAAGACATATTGTAAAGATTTTTAGACTATGTTCATGATAATTAAGTTCATCTGATCAAATTATTTAATGAACTCCCACTCAGATAGACATCCCTCTAGTCATCTAAGTGATACATGATCCAAATCGACTAGGCCGTGTCCGATCATCACGTGAGACGGACTAGTCATCAATGATGAACATCTCCATGTTGATCGTATCTTCTATATGACTCATGTTCGACCTTTCGGTCTTCCGTGTTCCGAGGCCATGTCTGTACATGCCAGGCTCGTCAAGTCAACCTAAGTGTATTGCGTGTGTAAATCTGGCTTACACCCGTTGTATGCGAACGTTAGAACCTATCACACCCGATCATCACATGGTGCTTCGGAACAACGGACCTTAGCAACGGTGCACAGTTAGGGGGAACACAGTTCTTGAAATTTTAGTGAGAGGTCATCTTATTTAAGCTACCATCGTTCGAAGCAAATAAGATGTAAAAACATGATAAACATCACATGCAAATCATAAAGTGACATGATATGGCCAATATCATCTTGCGCTTTTGATATCCATCTTCGAGGCGCGGCATGATCACCATCGTCACCGGCATGACACCATGATCGCCATCATCATGATTTCCATCATCGTGTCTTCATGAAGTTGTCTCGCCAACTATTACTTCTACTGCTATGGCTAAGGTTAGCAATAAAGTAAAGTAATTACATCGTGTGTTCATTGACACGCATGTCATACAATAAATTAAGACAACTCCTATGGCTCCTGCCGGTTGTTATACTCATCGACATGCAAGTCGTGATTCATATTACAAGAACATGATCGATCTCATACATCACATATATCATTCATCACATCCTTTTGGCCATATCACATCACACGACATATGCTACAAGAACAAGTTAGACGTTCTCTTATTGTTGTTGCAAGTTTTTACGTGGCTGCTATAGGTTTCTAGCAAGAACGTTTCTTACCTACGCCAAAACCACAACGTGATATGCCAATTTATATTTACCCTTCATAATGACCCTTTTCATCGAATCCGATCCGACTAAAGTGGGAGAGACGGACACCCTCTAGCCACCTTATGCAACTAGTGCATGTCAGTCGGTGGAACCTGTCTCACGTAAGCGTACGTGTAAGGTCGGTCCGGGCCGCTTCATCCCACGATGCCGCCGAATCAAGATAAGACTAGTAACGGCAAGTAAATAGACAAAATCGACGCCCACAAAAACTTGTGTTCTACTCATGCGTAGAAACTACGCATAGACCTAGCTCATGATGCCACTGTTGGGGATCATTGCAAAAATCAAAAAGTTTCTACGCATCACCAAGATCAATCTATGGAGAGACTAGCAATGATAGAGAGGGGAGTGCATCTTCATACCCTTGAAGATCGCGATGCGGAAGCGTTGCAAGAACGCAGTTGGTGGAGTCGTACACGCAATGATTCAGATCGCGGTCGATTCCGATCTAAGCGCCGAACAACGGCGCCTCCGCGTTCAACACACGTGCAGCCCGGTGACGTCTCCCGCGCCTTGATCCAGCAAGGAGGAGGTAGAGGTTGGGGAAGACAACTCCAGCTGCAGCACGACGGCGTGGTGGTGGTGGAGCAGCGTGGTTTTCAGCAGGGCTTCGCCAAGCACTACGAAGGACGACGATGTGGAGAGGTAGGGCTGCGCCGCGATAGAGAGAGAGACTCATGTGTTTGGCAGCCCCAAAACCCCCACTATATATACGAGGAGGGGAGGTGGCTGCGCCCCCTCTAGTGTTCCCACCCTAGAGGGTGCGGCAGCCCTAGATGGTATTGGGGGGGGGGGGGGGCGGCCAAGAGGGGGAGAGAGGGGGCGCGCCCTAGGGTGGGCCTTTAGGCCCATCTGCGCCTAGGGTTTCCCCCTCTCTTCCTAGCTGCGCCTTGGGCCTTGGTGGGAGGCGCACCAGCCCACTCAAGGGCTGGTCCCTTCCCACTCTTGGCCCATGCAAACCTCCGGGGCTGGTGGCCCCTCCCGGTGGACCCTCGGAACCCTTCCAGTGGTCCCGGTACATTACCGGTGACGCCCGAAACACTTCCGGTGACCAAAACCTCACTTCCTATATATTATTCTTTACCTCCGAACCATTCCAGAACTCCTCGTGACGTCCGGGATCTCATCTAGGCCTCCAAACAACATTCGGTAACCACGTACGAACTTTCCCTATAACCCTAGCGTCATCGAACCTTAAGTGTGTAGACCCTACGGGTTTGGGAGGCATGTAGACATGACCGAGACATCTCTCCGGTCAATAACCAACAGCGGGATCTGGATACCCATGTTGGCTCCTACATGTTCCACGATGAACTTATCGGATGAACCACGATGTCGAGGATTCAATCAATCCCATATACAATTCCTTTTGTCTACCGGTATGATACTTGCCCGAGATTCGATCGTCGGTATCCCTATACCTTGTTCAATCTCGTTACAGGCAAGTCTCTTTACTCGTTCCGTAACACATCATCCCGTGATCAACTCCTTGGTCACATTGAGCTCATTATGATGATATCCTACCGAGTGGGCCCAAAGATACCTCTCCGTCACACGGAGTGAAAAATCCCAGTCTCGATTCATGCCAACCCAACAGACACTTTTGGAGATACCCGTAGTGTGCCTTTATAGCCACCCAGTTACGTTGTGACATTTGGCACACCCAAAGCATTCCTACGGTATCCGGGAGTTGCACAATCTCATGGTCTAAGGAAATGATACTTGACATTAGAAAAGCTTTAGCAGACGAACTACACGATCTTGTGCTATGCTTAGGATTGGGTCTTGTCCATCACATCATTCTCCTAATGATGTGATCCCGTTATCAACGACATCCAATGTCCATGGTCAGGAAACCGTAACCATCTATTGATCAACGAGCTAGTCAACTAGAGGCTCCCTAGGGACATGTTGTGGTCTATGTATTCACACATGTATTACGATTTCCGGATAACACAATTATAGCATGAACAATAGACAATTATCATGAACAAGGAAATATAATAATAACCATTTTATTATTGCCTTTAGGTCATATTTCCAACATGGCCAGCCATCGCTCCTGGATGCTGGCGATGCGCTGGTTGACGGGGGTCAGAGGACGACGCGGCGGTGGGCGAGGCAGAGCCATCGGAGAAGAGGAGAGGGAGGGGCAGTGAGGGAGAGAGGGAGAGGTGGGGACAGTGCGACTGGGGCGGTGACAGGAGAGTGGGGGCGAGTTATGAGACGTGCCCTCCATCTCCTGCGCTGCCCGAGGCTTGCAACTGCCTTGCACGCGTGGGCGCGCCGAGCCAGTCTCGCGAGAAACTGCCGATTCGGCAGTTTCCGCCGGGCCAGGCTGCGGCCTGCTTTAAGGTCCTTGCGGGCCACAAACCGCATGCAACCCAGGCAACCAAACATGCCGCGCACATCCCGCGCGGGCCTGGTTGGGCTGCATGCGGGCAACCAAACACGCCCCAAGTATCTATGAAGTCTGTGTAACACGCAGGGTGTTGAAAAACAAACTCAGATAATGAAAGATGACTAATGTTGGGACAATAAATGACATATCATTTTATTCTCTCCATTTTACAGAAGATATACATCACTGGCGGAGCTATTTGTATTGCCGCAGGGGCCATGGCCCCCCCCCCAGCCTATGGATTTTTTGTGAAGGAACCTTTTTGGGGTTGTACAAATTGAGAGAAATATAGTTTTTGGCCCCTCCAGAAAAGTATAATTCACCATTGGACCCCTCAACTATTCCCTGCTAGCTCCGCCACTGATATACATAATCATCAAAAGTGATTGAAAAGATGATCTGGCGAGAACTCTTTTTTATCACTCTCCCGATCTTTTGCATTCATTAGCTGATCATTTGTACATAACATGTCCAATGTTCTCAACAAGAGACAATGGTCACATGGTACTCCCATCAAATTACTAATACCATGGTATGTTACATTTACCACCATTTCTCCTCAAGAGAAGTGGCAAGAATCCCGAATGTTCCTCGACATGTTGCCTGTCTCAGTTTTCATGTCAATTGACTCATACATTCTTCCACCACTGTGCAACACTCTCGTCCGACTGAGCATCGTGCAAAGTACCATCTTATGTTGTTTGAAACACAAGGGTGTGGTTTGTTCCTGAGGCCTCTCATTTCAAGACATGTAAATGCATTGGATTGAGCATTGGACAACAAGATGACAACGGAAGAGAGACATCATATCCTTCAAAGCTAGCTAGTCGTGCAGTTGAAGCAGATGAAGGAGAGGCAGATGATATTATATATCCATGATAGTAGAGGCTTATTTCGTGAAGATATGTATGTAGTGTCAAATTGAATGTGGTGGGTGAAATTGTGATCCCACACCTATCAAGTTTGCACAATACGAAGAGTGTTGAAAAATGAACTCAAAGCCAGAAATATGGCTAATCTTGGGACAATAAATGGCATATCATTTGATTCATTCCATTTTATAGAAGATATAATTAATTATCAAAAGTGGCTGAAAAGATGATCCGGCGCGAACTCCTTTTTATTACTCTCTCGGTATTTTGC